>NC_057808.1:472990416-473216461 GCF_018294505.1 Triticum aestivum
ACCGCAAAACGGACGAAAAGGACCTCCTACGGTCGAAATGGGGGTCCTGTTCATCGGGAGGGGTGTGGCGTACCGCAAAACGGGACTCCACGGGATACTGTTCATCTCCACCGTCGACCTCCTCTAGCCTCCACGGGCTCTTGTTCATCCAGCCTCCACCGCGCGCTACTCCACCGGCTACTGTTCAACCACCCCTCCACGGGCATCCCTCCACCGTCTACTGTGCATCCAGCCCTCCACACCATGAGGTCCTGTTCAACCACCCCTCCACGGGCACCCCTCCACCGTCTATTGTTCATCGAGCCCTGCACCACACCACGGGGTCCTGTTCATCTAGAGGCAACGCCATCGCTCACTGTTCATCCAACCCCCCCAATCCCCCCTGCAACGCTCACTGTTCAACCAATCGATCGGCTTCAGTTAGCAGCAGTAGAGAAGGAATCGCTCGATCGGGTTCAGTAATGCGTAGCCTGCAGTGCAATCGCTCGGGTTCAGTTAGAGCCAACGCCTCGCACACACGCGCGTACGTGTACGAGAGAAACGCGCATCGCTCGGCCCCCGACCTCCCACCGTAACCGGGAACTCCCCAAAATTTTCCTTGCCCTCGCTTCTACCACGGTTTTTTCCGTCATGGACGGCCCAAAGAATGTCATGCAGCTGCATCTCCGGCCCGCCCAAGACGAAAAGCCCATTTCCTGTCATGATTTTTTTGTCATAGAAGTAGGAGCCCGCCACATCTATGATGATACCGGGTTTTGTCACAATTATCGTCATAGAAGTGTCATATGTATGACAGAAAAAAAATTTGTTCGGCCCAAAATGTCACGGATGTGTCTTTTTTTTGTAGTGTTCCCATTGGCCCTGAAACCCAATGTCATGTCTTGGTTGATGCATTTGCCGGCGGATTCCATTTCTTCCTAGTCGGATCTATGTCACGATTTCGTTGGTGCCTTCACTGGAGGCCACCAAGCTCATGGCCAGGCGAGTGATTTGCACATCATCCCCCAGAAGGAAGGTGAAAACCTGCGCAAGTACATACAGAGGTTCAGCCGAGTGCAATACAACATCCCGGATGTTCATCCTGCCGCCGTGATCAACGCATTCCATCAGAATGTGCGTAACCGCAAGATGCATGAAGAGCTGGCGATGAACAAGGTCAAGGATGTGGCCGAACTTTACGTTCTGGCCGATAGATGCGCTCGGGCTGAAGAGGGGACGAAGTACCCCGGCGAAGATGCCGACACGGAAACTGACTCTACCGACGAAGACACCGCCGCCCCGACGAAGAAGGGTCGGCGTCGCAACAGGAAATGCAAGGGCAAGGCCGTGCTTGCCATCGAGGGATCCGACGACACCGGTGCTGCCAAGAAGGCCAAGGCAGACGACCCCGGCAAGGAGATTGCCGGGTGCGCCGCTTGCCGGGCCTTGGCGGCTGCCGACAAGCCAGGAGGCTCCGACAAGCAGTACTGCAAGATACACCGCACCAAGGGCCACGACCTCCAGAACTGCCGACAAGTCGAGCTGCTTGCCGAGAAGCAAAAGGCCGATTATGAGAGGCGGGACAAGGAGAAGGGTGAGGATGGTGCCGAAGGACCCGGCAAGAAGCGTGGCGGCCAAGGAGGCCGCCGCGGCAAGGATAACCAACAAGAGAGGCCCGCTCGGGGCCGCGACAAGAAGCAGGAAGATGACGATCACGACAAGGACGATGAGCCCGACGAGCATGAGTTTCAGAAGGCTACAGAGGCCATGTGCGTTGATGGGTGCCTCGCTGCATACTTCCCACCGCCAGCTCCAGCAGTGGGCGCGTGAGATCACTGTAGCGGAGCCATCGTTCGACGCTCAGAAGCCGCTGAAGTGGTCCAGCACGCCCATCATCTTTGACACCGAGGACTACCCTAATCGCACAACTGCGGTCGGGTGTGTGCCGTTGTTGGTCTCGCCAACGATACACAACCTCAAGGTGAACAAGATGCTGGTTGACGGTGGGGCTGGTCTGAACTTGATCTCACCCGTTGTGATCAAAAGGCTGCAAATTCCTGATGGAGACCTCGAGGAGACGGGCACGTTTCAAGGGGTCAACCCGGGAAGGAGCCAGCCGAAGGGGAAGGTCACGTTGCCTGTGACGTTTGGGGGCGAGTTGAACTACAGGACAGGGAGGATTGTCTTCGACGTAGCCGAGATCCCCTTGCCCTACAACGGGATCCTCGGCCGCCCGGCAGTAGCCAAGTTCATGGCGGCGTCGCACTACGCCTACAACACGCTGAAGATGCCTGGGCCGATGACCATCATCACTATCCCCTGCGATAAGAAGGATGCACTGATCTGCGCCGACCTACTATACCGGGAAGCAGTTGCTACAACTGCCGCCAAGGCACTTGCTCCTACCGCTGAAGCCCCGGGAGGGAAGAACAAGACCGGCAAGACCTCTCGCGCCCACTCCGGCAAGCGCACCTCTTCGGGGTGTTGTGCTACCGTCGAGGACGTGCCAGAGAGCTCCACCAGCAAGAGCAAGAAATCCAGAGCTGCACCGCCAGAGACCAAGAAGGTGTCCGTCAAGGAGGATGGCGTGGGAGGGGCTTTCACCATAGGCTCCACCCTCGACAGCAAATAGGAAAGCACGCTCATCACTTTCCAGCGGGTGAATGTCGATGTGTTGGCATGGCAAGCATCCGACATCCCCGGCGTTCCCAGGGAAGTGATTGAGCACCATCTTGCTGTCTGTCCCCATGCGTGACGCGTCAAGCAGAAGGTCAGGAAGCAAGCTTTGGAACGGCAGGAGTTCATCACAGAGGAGATCAGGAAGTTGGAAGCGGTAGGCTTGGTGAGAGGAGTGCTCCACCCGACGTGGTTGGCCAATCCGGTGGTGGTGTGCAAGGCAAACGGGAAGTGGAGGTTGTGTATTGACTACACAGATATCAATAAGGCTTGTCCTAAGGACCCTTCCCGTTGCCGCGCATTGACCAGATTGTTGACTCCACGGCCGGGTGTGATCTGTTATCATTCCTCGATGCCTACTCGGGCTACCACCAGATCTTCATGACAAGAGAAGACGGAGAGAAGATAGCATTCATCACCCCATGTGGTACGTATTGCTTTTTACGGATGCCTTTCGGGTTGAAGAGTGCTGGCTCAACGTTCGCAAGGGCGGTCCAAATTGGTTTTGAGCCCTAGCTGCATAGAAATCTGGAAGCTTATATGGATGACATAGTGGTCAAAACCAAGGACAAGGCAACTCTTGTACAAGACTTAGAAGAGACGTTTGCCAACCTGCGCAAGATCAACCTCAAGTTGAACCCTGAGAAGTGTGTCTTCGGCGTTCCGTCCGGCAAACTTCTCGGGTTTTTTGTGTCATAGCGTGGGATCGAGGCAAACCCAGACAAGATCAAGGCTATCGAGCAAATTGAGGCACCCAAGCGGATCAAGGATGTGCGTCGGCTCACTGGCTGCATTCCCGCCATGAGCAGATTCATCTCCAAGTCTGCCGAGCGCGCCCTTCCCTTTTTAAAAATCTTGAAAAGGCGGGCCCAATGGTGTGGACCCGAGAGGCCAAAGAAGCGCTGCAGGATTTGAAGGAATACCTCTCCTCTACACCAATACTAGTTGCGCCTAAACCACAAGAGCCGTTGCTGCTGTATCTGGCAGCGACGAATCAAGTGGTCAGTGTCGTGCTAGTGGCCCAGAGGGAGGTCGATGAAGAGGCAGCGGCAATGGCCGGGATGGCGGATGGCGAGCCAGAGTTCCCCCCGGCAGGGCCTGGCACCGGCAAGGCAAGGCCCCCGGCAGAGTCTGACGCCATCGGGACAGGATCCGTGCAACCAAATGAAGTGGTGCAGAAGAAGAAGGTGATACAACACCTGGTTTACTTTGTCAGCTCCCTCTTGCAGGGGGCTAGGTCAAGGTACTCCGGTGTGCAGAAATTGCTCTTCGGCCTCCTTATGGCCTCGAGGAAGCTGCGTCATTACTTCCAAGCACACCAAATCACCATTGTTACCCGCCTCCCATTGCAACGAATACTGCATAACCCAGATGCAACCGGGAGGATCGTGGAGTGGGCCTTGGAGCTGTCGAGCTTTGGTTTGAAGTTTGAAAGTACTTCAACGATCCAGAGCAGAGTCCTGGCGGAGTTCATTGCGGAATGGACCTCAACGCCTGACGAAGAGATCCAGGAGACCACTCTCCCCGGCAAGGAAGCAGGTCACGACTGGATCATGTACTTTGACGCGGCCTTCTCGCTGCAAGGCGCCGGTGCTGGTGTGCTGCTTGTTGTGCCTACCGGGGAGCACCTCAAGTATGTAATCCAGATGCACTTTCCTAGGGAGATGTCCACAAACAATACCGCTGAATATGAGGGGTTGCTTGCCGGTCTCAGGATCGCGGCAGACCTCGGGATTAAGAAGCTCATCCTCATGGGTGATTCACAGCTTATCGTCAGGCAAGTCAACAAAGATTATCAGCGCCCGTTGATGGAGGCCTACGTAGATGAGGTGAGGAAGCTGGAAGAGCGCCTTGACAGTATACAAGCAGAGCATGTTCGCCGAGCGAAGAGCGACACCGCCGATTAGCTGTCCAAGCACGCTTCCTTCAACCTACCTGTGGAACCAGGTACTTTTGTGCTTC
Organism: Triticum aestivum; assembly: GCF_018294505.1. Classification (NCBI taxonomy): domain Eukaryota; kingdom Viridiplantae; phylum Streptophyta; class Magnoliopsida; order Poales; family Poaceae; genus Triticum; species Triticum aestivum. The sequence continues at coordinate 472,995,034 of NC_057808.1, forward strand.
GGTTAACTCAACCATCCGTCGAACCATCAACAGAGTAGAACAAGCGGAGGAAATCAGGCCCCGGCAAGTACTTTCCCGCCGAGCCCCCTGGGGCCGCCGGCAAGGGTGTTGCCGTGGGTACTGAGCCTGCCAAGGGGCAACTGACTCCATCAGGGCGTCAAGCCCTGGCCGTAGAGACGACCGCTCCCATTGCAGAGGAAATGTCTTTGGTCCTTGCCGTCGAGCCCTAGGCTCCGGCATGGGCACAGCATACCGTCGGATTCCTCCAAACAGGGGAGCTTCCTGAAGAGCAGGAAGAAGTGGAGAAAGTAGCCAGTCGGTCTGCTATGTATCAGTTCGTTGATGACGTCCTGTATAGAAGAAGACCAAACGGTGTGAAGTTGAAATGCATTCCCCGGGAGGAGGGACTGGAGCTGTTGACAGAGATATACGGAGGCATATGTGGCTCCCACATAGGGTCGAGGGCCCTTGCCGGCAAGGCATTCCGGCAAGGGTTCTTCTGGCCCACCGCCCTCTAGGATGCAACGGCACTAGTAACCAAGTGTGAAGCGTGTCAGTTCCATTCGAAGAAGCTTCATCAACCAGCTCAAGCCCTTCAAACAATTCCTCTCTCCTGGCCATTCTCGGTTTGGGGGCTCGACATACTGGGCCCTTTCCCCTGCGCTGTCGGGGGCTTTGAGTACTTGTACGTTGCAATCGACAAGTTCAAGAAGTGGCCGGAGGTGGAAGCAGTGAGGAAGGTGACAGCACAGTCAGCCGTCAAGTTCTTCAAGGGGCTAGTATGCCGTTTTGGTGTGCCAAATAGAGTCATCACCGACAACGGCACGCAGATCACAAGCCACACCTTCATGCAATACATCCAAGACCTCGGCAGCAAGGTCTGTTTCGCTTCCGTGGCACACCCACGGAGCAACCGCCAGGCGGAGAGGGCAAATGCTGAAGTATTGCGAGGCTTGAGGACCAAGACTTTTGACAAGCTGCACCAGAGCGGAAGGCGCTGGATTGATGAGTTGCCGGCGGTTCTTTGGTCGATCAGAATGACACCAAATCGAGCCACCAGCCAGACACCCTTTGCCCTGGTATACGGGGCAGAAGCAGTTCTCCCCACGGAACTCACATACGGGTCACCTCGAGTGCTCACTTACGATGAGCTTGAGCAAGAGCAATTGCGGCAAGATGATGCAATGCTCCTTGAGGAAGATCGTCTTCGGGCATCTGTGAGAGCAGCGTGCTACCAGCAAGCCTTGCGCCGCTACCATAGCCACAAGGTTCATGCCCGAAGCTTTGAGGAAGGCGACCTTGTTCTTCGGCGCGTTCAATCGGCCAAGAATTCCAACAAGTTGATGCCAAAGTGGGAAGGCCCTTATCAGGTAATATGAGTCACCAGGCCCGGCGCAGTCCGCCTGGAGACCGAGGATGCTATTCCAGTGAGCAACCCTGGAACATTGAACATCTTCGCAAGTTTTACCCATAAGGCGCGGTTGCGGGGCCCCCCGGCAAACCACCATTTGTACAAGCCTTGCCGGCAAGGCATGTAACCCTCTGTACAAAGCCAGGCGCAGACCCTGAGCATAAATAAACGAAGCGCTGGTGCCCTAAGTTTTAGCATGCATGCAAGGTTAAGTCTCTCCCTCTGTTAGGGTTGATAGTTCTTAGCGGCGACTAACCCCTAGCATAGAGGTCGAGTGTGCGTTTCTCTGTTCCTTTCCGTCCTCGTTGGTTTGCAGGTACATGGACGTTTCTGCTGAGCTGTTTGGAAGAAAGAGAACGAGCCGGCACTCCGGCCTCGGCAAGCCAAGGTTGCCGGAAGCTGCAGATACAAGAATCCAACCGCGGCAAGCCAAAGCTTCTGGGGGCTGCAGATTCAGATAAGTCTTTCATCCTCTGTTGTGCATTTTTGTATGAAGTTGGGGCGTATGAAACCTCATTTTGCTCCTAGACCACCGTGCTCCCCCTTTTTCCTGTACCCAAGTCCCTGGGTCGAAACCGGGTCGTAGTCACGGTGGCGAGGAAATAAACGAGGGGCCTAACTCTACTTCGCCCCTGCCCCCACCAAGAGCATGAGAATGGTCGGCTGGAATAAGGGGACGACAAGGCCTGTTGCCGGGCGACAATGTTTATCTTAAAAATAACAAGGATTCGTTCCTTGGCGTGGACCTCGCCCACGCACAAAGAACCCGGCAAGCACCCCCTTTTCATTAAAAACGTCCCATACAGTTACAGTTCATACGGGATGAAAAACATGAGCAAGCGGATTACAAATTTTAAATCTAACAAGTGCCCGCAGGCTTACAAACTAAAAAGAGATAAGATGCCCGTAATCCCTTTCTTGTCCCTCTCCTCAGAAGGCGGAACAAGATAGCGGGAAGGCAAAAAGAGCGCCTAAGCGAGGTACGAAGGGCGGAAGGCACCAAGAGAACGTTGAAAGCACAAGTGCTCCATGGGTGATTTTGGTAATTAATGTCAACATATCTCTAGTTGGACTAATGCTTCTATCTAGTATGTTTCAGATGAGTTCAACAATGGAGTGGCATGGACTAGAGGATGTGGAACCCTTTCAAGATGCTGAAGACAAAGGATTGGCTCAAGCTCAAAGCTCAAGACTCTACATTTTCTATTTTAGTGGTCCAAGATCACATTGAGTCCATAGGAAAGCCAATACTATTAAGAGGGGATGAGGTGTTGCTTAATGGCTTGCTTGCTCAAAGTGCTTAGTGATATGCTCCAAGGCCCTCAACCACTTTCTCATATCCATATATGTCCCAAACCTAAAAGTCAAACCCGGACCCACCGATTCTTTCTATCCGGCGCCACCAAGTTATCTTGACATAGCCACTGCCAGAAACCCTAATCAAATCGGTCTCACCGATAGGGATCTCGGTCTCACCGAGATGGGATTGCAAACTCTCTGTTGCCTATTGCAATAATTTTGGTCTCACCGAAATTTGCAATCGGTCACACTGAGATTGCAATGCAAACTCTCTGTCACCCCTTCGTAACGTTTTGGTCTAACCGAGATGAGCGAATCAGTCCCACTGAGTTTGCCTGACCAACTCTCTGTTTGACTTTTACCAAAATCGGTCCCACCGAGTTTGTGTAATCGGTCACACCGAGATTATGTTATGCCCTAACCCTAATGATATCGGTCCCACCGAGTTGACATGTCGGTCCCACCGAAACACCTAACGGTCACATTATGAACCAAATCGGTCTGACCGAGTTCTCTGAATCGGTCTCACCGAGTTTGGTGATTTGTGTGTAACGGTTAGATTTTGTGTGGAGGCTATATATACCCCTCCACCCACTCTTCTTTCGTGGAGAGAGCCATCAGAACATGCCTACACTTCCAATACATATTTTCTGAGAGAGAACCACCTACACTTGTGTTGAGGTCAAGATATTCCATTCCAACCACATAAATCTTGATCGCTAGCCTTCCCCAAGTTGCTTTCCACTCAAATCTTCTTTATACCAAATCCAATCCTATGAGAGAGAGTTGAGTGTTGGGGAGACTATCATTTGAAGCACAAGAGCAAGGAGTTCATCATCAACACACCATTTGTTACTTCTTGGAGAGTGGTGTCTCCTAGATTTGCTAGGTGTCACTTGGGAGCCTCCGACAAGATTGTGGAGTTGAACCAAGGAGTTTCTAAGGGCAAGGAGATCGCCTACTTCGTGAAGATCTACACTAGTGAGGCAAGTCCTTCGTGGGCGACGGCCATGGTGGGATAGACAAGGTTGCTTCTTCGTGGACCCTTCGTGGGTGGAGCCCTCCGTGGACTCGCGCAACCGTTACCCTTCATGGGTTGAAGTTTCCATCAACGTGGATGTACGATAGCACCACCTATCGGAACCACGGATAAAAAATCTCCGTGTCTCCAAATAGCGTTTGCACACTCCAATCCCTTCTCTTTACATTCTAGCAACTTGCATGCTTTACTTTCCGCTGCTCATATACTCTTGTATGCTTTCATGCTTGCTAGATATGTATTGTGAATGTTTAACCTTGTGCCAAAAACTCCATATTAACTTAAGAGAAATTAAAAACTGCAACTTTTCTTGATTAGAGTCTATTCACCCCCCCCTCTAGACACCTCTTCTCGATCCTTTCAATTGGTATCAGAGCTTTGGTCTCCATTGCCTTGGTTTAAACACCTTTGGAGGAAGATGGATGTGTCTACTTTGGGGAGTCTTAGACGTAGAGTGCCTATTCTTGATGGAGAATATTTTCATGAGTGGAAAAATGAAATGCTTGAGATTTTCAATGAATATCACTTGAACAAGTACATTACTAGCCCTTGTGCACCTCATATTGATCCTTTGCATCCCACACCCGAAGAGGATCTTGACATGATTCACAATCTTAGAACTATCAATCTTATCATAAGAGGTTTACCCCAAAATTTGATTGCTAGCTTGCCTACTCTTGATTGTGCCTATACTATATGGAGATTTCTTGAGGAACGATTTCCAAATTATTCCTTTAAAAATTTAGACGAAATTCTCCATAAGTCTATTGCCTTGAGTAAGATGAATTCTAGTGATCCTAGCTTTGGTGATTGTTTATTTGAGCTTACCAATCTCATGCGTGCCATAGGAGATGTTGGGATCATTAGCAATATCATTTCCGAAGCTATTAGAATTCATAAATATAACCATAGAAATGATCATTTATCTAATGAATTACCCTCTCTAGGAGTTGATCAATCACAAGATGATGTTGAACATGGATACTATGATGAGGATGATGATAGTGACTATGATCTTGATGATGCAATGAGACACTTTGGTCTTATGGCAAATCTTCGTGGCTACATGGCTGGAGGAAAGGAATGGGTCCTTGATAGTGGATGTACTGATCATATGACCGGAAATAAAGATATGTTCCGTGAGCTTGCTGAAAACGACGGCCCTCGAAAGTATGCCACTTTTGGTGATAACTCAAAGGGTAAGGTGGTTGGCCTAGGTAAGGTGGCCATCTCACATGATAGCTCCATACAAAATGTCATGCTCGTTGAATCTCTTGGGTACAATTTACTTTCAGTATCTAGACTTGCTGATCTCGGTTTCAATGTCCTATCTGCTGAGGTAGATTGCCAAGTGTTCCGTAGAGACAATCGTAAAATGGTCTTTACCGGTATACGTAGAGGTGATATTTACATTGTTGATTTCACTAAAAAGGCTCAACCTAGAACTTGCTTAATTGCTAAATCTTCTAAAGGCTGGTTGTGGCATAGAAGACTAGGTCATGTGGGCATGCAAAATCTTGATAAGCTTATTAAAGGTGATCATATCCTTGGAGTAAAAGATGTCATATTTGACAAGGAGACTTTGTAGTGCTTGTCAGGCAGGGAAACAGGTTGGAGGAAGTCATCGCGCGAAGAACATCATGACCACGAGAAGACCACTCGAGCTCCTTCACATGGATCTCTTTGGTCCAAATGCCTACAAGAGCTCGGTGGTAACTCATTTGGTCTAGTCATAGTTGATGATTTTTCATGATTTACGTGGGTGTTCTTTCTTGATGACAAATCGCAGGTCCAAAAGATCTTCAAAAACTTCGCTAGGAAGGCCCAAAATCAATTTGACGTGAAGATCAAAAAGGTTCGGAGCGACAACGGAACGGAGTTCAAGAACACAAATGTGGATACCTTTCTTGACGAAGACGGGATTTCACACGAGTTCTCGGCTATCTACACACCTCAACAAAATGGAGTTGTTGAGAGGAAGAACCGGACTCTTATTGAGATGGCAAGAATGATGCTTGATGAGTACAAGACTCCAAAACACTTTTGGGCAGAAGCGGTTGAGACAGCTTGTCATGCAACAAATCGATTGTATCTTCACAAGCTACTCGGCAAGACAGCATACGAGCTCCTTGTCAGAGTAAATGGCCACGGGTAGCCTGACCGACTGCCCCTGTCTCTTCCAAAAAAATTATCATGCCTTTGGGCCTTCAAGCACTCCAAGCATTGGACCACCTTCCCTGGCCGGCTACCTCTGAAGCCGACTCACGGAAGGTGGCCCAGTCACAGCAACCTCCCCCCAGGATAACCACGGGGTGGATAACTCCAGGAAGCCGGCCGTAAAGGATGCCGACTTCAAGAAGCCGGCCAAGACCGCAACCACCAAAGCTACGCCACATAACGGTGACAAGACGGGTGTGGCCACAGTGCGGCCCACTACCCCCGAAGCCCGAGGCAGGCATGGCCACAAGACGCCGTACGAGAGGACCATCCCCCATCCGGCTCGGCACTGTAGCCATGCTGGCCTCGACGTCACCCATGGCAGACGCAGGTACGGCCCACGGGCGGCGGGCCCCTTCAGCCAGAGAGAGGCGCGGAGGCGGCCCGGCTTCCCCCAGTCGGCCAAGGGCGTAGCCGGCCCGCAGAAGTCGGCTACCCCCTCCCTGGAAGCGTGCGCCACATTAAGGAGACAAGACGAGGTAAGGCTACAGTGAGGGCCCTCGAGGCGGCCCACTGTAGCCACGATTACCTCAACGAAGCCCTCGTCATCAGGGGCGAGGCTACAGTAAGCAGCCGCCGACAAGATCCTAGGCGGTGGGGCCGGCCTGTCGGCCAAGAGGCCGGCAGCCGGCGGGACCCACTAGTCGGCGGGCCCCAACAGCCGGCGGAGAAGCCGGCGAGCGTAGACACTGACGGCCGGGACCAGAGCCTAGCCGGATTACAATTGTACCCCCGGGGGGCAGGCCTATATAAACCCCCTGGGGCACCCATGCAAAGGGTTGGCTTCTGAGCATAACACACACACACCATAGAGAGAGAGAGAAGTAAGAGCTAGCCTTGTTCTTCTTCCCCCTTGAACCCAACAGCTCTAGCAGCAATTGTAGCTACTTTTCCTGATCTAGTGATCATGCGGAGACCCCGCAGAGCAGGACTAGGGGTGTTATCTCCCTGGAGAGCCCCGAACCTGGGTAAGATCCTCCGGCGTGCATGTCTTCGCCTCATCCCGTTTCCAGGCACCGGCGACGTCTTATTGGCACCCACAATGATAAGCCACCCGTTGGCATATGTCGCACCTACCACCCGACATTTGGCGCCCACCGTGGGGCCAGGTGCACCGTCGTCCGGAGACCTGTTCTGGACGGGAACCCTCTTCCTCCCCCGCGAGCGCAGCCAGCCTGCTGCGCCCGATGGCGTTTGCCTCGACGCGCTGCAAGGCGTCGACGACGCCTGCGCAGCGAGCTGCCTCGCTGATTTGCTCGGCGAGACTCGCATCTCCGACAAGCCTGCGTCCGACGCAGGCACGGACTACCCCGATAGCCGCCTCGTCAGCCTCCTCGACCAGCTTCACGTCTCCAGCGAGCCTGCTGCAGATGTGGAGTCGGTCGGCTCCACCGACCCGATGCTCGTCGACTCCGACACGGCATCGCTCGACGCCTACCCCTCCGACGTCGTGGTCTTCGACGATCCCCTCCCTCGAGCTGACAGCGGCAGCAGCGCCGTCAACGAAGTGTTGGTCATCAGCCACGTTGCCAACTCGGGCGAGAATGCCCACGACGCCCTGCAAGCGGCGATGCACGACCTCTCCGTCCCCATCCCGGCCGACGCTGACGCCGAGACCCTGGAGGCACGCCGCCTCGCCCTCATCGCGGAAGGCCAGAAGATAGCCTCCATGAGACACCTCACCGAGGCCCACCAGCGCGAAGTCGACCGCGCTGCCTTCGGCACGCCGCCGCCTAGCGGCCCGAGCCGAGCCGGCTTCGTCCAGAAGCGCGGCGCGGCCGTCGCCAGCATGCTGGGGGCAGATCGCCCCGTCTACGCCACCCCGCTCGAGAATTTGTGAGCCGCTCAGGCGGCCGCAGAAGAGCTCAATGGGCTGGGAGCCGATGTGCTCTCCTACATGACAAGACGGATCCAGCAGCTAATCGACGCGGCTGCAGAACGGCACGAAGCCGGCGCCCATGCTGATAGTCATCCCCCGCGCCGGGAGCACGCCGCGACGTCCCGCTCGCCGACTGCGAGCGGCGCCCGCCAGAAGAAAGACAAGGAGCCGGCTGCTAGCCGCAGCCGGACTCGCATCACCATCGAGCGCGACGCGGAAGGCCGCCCACGAGCGGTGGAGCACCACGGAAATCTGCCTCCTCCCCCGCCTCGAAGAGAGAGACGTCTCACCCCGCCGCCTATCACGCACCCGACTCTTGGCGACCGACTCGGCCGCCGAGAAGGACTCGGCGAGAACGACGCCCGCCACCGGATCGACCGCCTTGCTCGATCCTTGGCGTTAGAACAAGAAGACGATGTCGGCCCGCCATGTTTTGGCCCCCGCATCCGCGACGAGCCCTTCCCCAAAGGGTTCTCGCTCCCCAGAGACACGCCCAAGTACAACGGCTCAGTGAAGCCGGAAGATTGGCTCATCGACTACTCCACGGCCGTCAGCATAGCCAACGGCAACCGGCGCGTCGCCGTGAAGTACGTCCCCCTCATGCTGCAAGGCACGGCGCGCACATGGCTCAACAGCCTCAAGCCCTACAGCATCAACAGTTGGCTGGACTTCACGGAAGTCTTCGTCCGCAACTTCACCAGCACCTACAAGCGGCCTCCCAAGCCTCGCCAGCTCTCCCTCTGCGTCCAAGGACCAACGAGTCGACCCACGACTACCTCACGCGGTGGGCCGAGCTCCGCAACTCCTGCGAGGGGGTGCACGAGGTTCAGGCCATCGAGTATTTCACCACCGGGTGCCGAGAGGGCACCCTCCTCAAGCACCGACTCCTCTGCGACGAGCCGGCTACCCTCGACGAGTTGCTGGTCATCGCGGACAAGTACACCACGGCCGACTCCTCGATGAAGACCGAGCTTCGAGTAGACGCCTCGGGGAAGGTGATTGCTCCGGCTCCCAAGACGCCGGCTGGCGACCCTAATCGGCGCCCCTACCAGAACGATCACAAGCGCAAGGCCCCCATGCCGACTTCCGCCAGTCGGCAGGTGGCCACCGTTGAAGATGAGCAGCCCGAAGAACGGCCCGCTCCCAAGAAGAAGGGCGGCAGGCCGGCTTGGCAGCCGGCTTTCTCTATGAGCAGGCTCTTGACGCCCCCTGCAAGTTCCACAGCGGCGCGAAGCCGTCTAACCACACGACCCGAAAATGCCACTGGCTCACGCGAATCACCAAGGGCGAGGGGATGTTGCCGCCTCCGCCTCCTGGTCCGCCGCCTCCAGCCCCCCAGCAGCCGGCGGCTTGGCCGGCAGTCGGCGCCATCCAAGACGAATTCCCTGAAGAGCACGCCGCCTACGTCGTCTTCACCAGTCAAGCCGACGACAAGCGCAGTCGGCGCCGACAGCATCAAGAAGTTAATGCAGTCGCCTCTAGCGCCCCCGAGTTCATGCACTGGTCAGAGAAGCCAATCAGCTGGAGCTAGGCCGACCACCCAGAGGTGATGCCCTCTCCTGGCTCCTATGCAATGGTCTTGGATGTCACCCTCGCGACGGAGAGGCGAGCTGCCCGATTCTCCCGCGTCCTGATAGATGGCGGAAGCAGTATCAACATACTGTACCGCGATACCATGGAGAAGCTGAACATCAAAGCGAAGCAGCTTATGCCGAGCCGCACCGTCTTCCATGGTATCGTCCCCGGCTTGTCTTGCTCCCCAATCGGCAAGATCAAAATGGATGTTCTCTTCGGAGACAAAGATCATTTTCGCCGAGAAGCAATCTGGTTCGAGGTAGTGGATTTGGAGAGCCCCTATCATGCTCTGCTTGGCCGACCTGCTCTGGCCAAGTTCATGGCTGTGCCCCACTACGCCTACCTGAAGATGAAGATGCCGAGCTCGAAGGGGATCATCACGGTAGCCGGCGACTACAAGAAGTCCATCGAGTGTGCCATGGCCAGCAGCCGGCTGGCCGAGTCCCTCGTGGTGGCAGAGGAGAAGAAGATGCTGGAGCGGGTTGTGGCCATGGCCGGCAAGCAGCCGGCCCTGTCCCCCAACCCCAAAGATTGTGATGCGCAGGGCTCCTTCCAGCCTGCCAAAGAGACGAAGAAGATACCTCTGGACCCGGAGAACCCGGAGAGGTTCGCTGTCATTGGGGCGAACTTGGACAGTAAATAGGAAGGCGAGCTCGTCGACTTCCTCCGTGAGAATCGAGACATTTTTGCATGGTCCCCAAAGGACATGCCGGGTGTCCCGAAGGATTTCGCCGAGCACAAATTGCATGTCCGCGCCGACGCGAAGCCGGTCAAGCAACCCCTCCGCCGACTGTCAGAAGAGAAGCGAAGAATCGTGGGAGAAGAGATAGCCCGGCTCCTTGCCGCTGGCTTTATCATGGAAGTGTTCTTTCCAGAGTGGCTTGCCAACCCAGTTCTGGTTCTGAAGAAGAATAACAAGTGGCGTATGTGTATAGACTACACCAGCCTGAACAAGGCCTGCCCAAAGGATCCGTTTGCTCTGGCACAGATTGACCAAGTGATAGACTCCACAGCCGGATGCGAGCTGTTGAGTTTTTTGGATGCCTACTCAGGGTACCATCAGATCAAGTTGGACCCAGCTGACCGCCTGAAGACTGCCTTCATCACACCCTTTGGAGCTTTCTGCTACCTGACTATGACATTCGGCTTGAGGAATGCCGGTGCCACTTTTCAGCGTTGCATGCAGAAATGCCTCTTGAAACAACTCGGCAGAAATGCCCACGTCTATGTAGACGACATTGTGGTGAAGACAGAGAAGCGCGGCACCTTGCTGGAAGACCTGAAAGAAACATTCGCCAACTTGCGCCGATTCCAAATCAAGCTCAACCCCGAGAAGTGCGTGTTCGGAGTACCAGCCGGCCAGCTGCTAGGCTTCCTGGTCTCCGAACGCGGCATCGAGTGCAACCCCGTCAAGATCAAGGCCATCGAGAGGATGGAGATTCCCACCAAACTGCGAGATGTGCAGAAATTCACCGGCTGCTTGGCCTCCCTGAATCATCTTATCAGCCGACTAGGAGAGAAGGCTCTCCCCCTGTACCGACTCATGAAGAAGTCCACTCACTTCGAGTGGAATGACCAAGCCGACCAAGCCTTCCATGAGTTGAAGAAAATGCTGACCACTCCGCCTGTCCTGGCAGCGCCGACTGAAAAGGAGCCCATGCTCCTCTACATCGCTGCGACTAGCCGAGTAGTCAGTACTGTTGTTGTGGTCCAGCGCCCGGAAGAAGGCCGAGCCCAGCTAGTACAAAGGTCGGTGTACTACCTAAGCGAAGTGCTATCCAGCTCAAAGCAAAACTACCCGCACTAACAGAAGATGTGCTATGGGGTATACTTCGCCGCCAAGAAACTGAAGCCCTACTTCCAAGAGCACCCCATCATGGTCGTGTGCACCGCCCCGCTCGCCGAGATCATAGGCAGCCGGGATGCATCCGGCCGGGTGGCTAAATGGGCCATCGCACTGGCGCCCTACACGATCTTCTACCAACCCCGCACCGCCATCAAGTCCCAAGCATTGGCCAACTTCCTCGTCGACTGGGCCGAGACCCAGTACCTACCGCCGGCTCCCGACTCTACCCATTGGCGGATGCACTTCGATGGGTCCAAGATGCGCACCGGCTTGGGAGCCGGCATCGTCCTCACCTCTCCCAAAGGCGACAAGCTCAAGTACACGCTGCAGATCCACTTCACCGCCTCCAACAACGTGGCCGAGTACGAGGCGCTCGTACATGGGTTCCGGCTAGCCAAAGAGCTCGCCATACGCCGGATCCTGTGTTACGGCGACTCAGACTTGGTAGTCCAGCAGTCGTCTGGCGACTGGGACGCCAAGGACGCGAACATGGCGAGCTATCGATTCCTCGTCCAGCAGATCAGCGGATACTTCGAAGGGTGCGAGTTCCTTCACGTGCCAACGGCCGACAACGACCAAGCAGATGCCCTAGCACGGATCGGCTCCACCCGACAAGCCATACCGACTGGCGTCTCCCTCCAGCGCCTCCTCAAGCCGTCCATCAAGCCGTCTCCAGAGTCGGACTCTATCTTCGTACCGCCTGCGCCAGATGCAGCCGGATCCGACTGGAGAAACCCCGCAGGCGGCACGGGGACTTCGACAACTGGCCCGGGGACTGCCGTAGTCGCACCCGGCCCGGGGACTTCAGAACCCGGCCCGGGGACTGCAGCAGTCGGCCCGGGGACTGCAACGACACAAGAAGCGGTGGCCGACTCCAATTCCACGCCACCCAACCCACCCACCCGAGTCATGGTGGCTACACTAACAGAAGAAGAAGTCACAGCTCCGTCATGGGCCCAGCCCATCCTCAAGTTCCTAGTCAGCAGAGAGCTGCCGGCTGATGAGATCTCAGCAAGACTAGTGCAACGACGAGCCGCAGCATATGCAATAATCAACAGAGAGCTTGTGAAGCGCAGCGTCACTGGAGTCTTCCAGCGTTGTGTCGAGCCAGAAAAAGGAGTGGCAATCCTCAAGGATATCCACCAAGGCGAATGCGGCCACCACGCAGCCTCAAGATCACTTGTGGCCAAGGCTTTCCGCCATGGTTTCTTCTGGCCGACTGCCTTGGAGGATGCTAAAGAAATAGTCAAGAGCTGCAGAGGATGCCAAGTTTTTAGTTCCAAGCAACACCTGCCGGCTTCTGCACTCAAGACCATTCCCCTCACCTGGCCTTTTGCCGTCTGGGGACTGGACATGGTGGGCCCTTTCAAGACAGCCCGCGGCGGCTTGACGCATCTACTTGTCGCTGTGGACAAGTTCACAAAGTGGATCGAAGCAAAGCCGATTAAGAAGCTGAACGGGCCGACTGCCGTGACATTCATCACTGACATCACTACTCGGTACGGCGTGCCGCACAGCATCATCACCGACAACGGCACGAACTTCGCCAAAGGAGCACTGGCACGTTTCTGCGCGATGCAGGGCATCCGACTGGACTTAGCGTCCGTTGCCCACCCGCAGTCAAACGGCCAGGTCGAGCGAGCAAATGGACTCATCCTCTCCGGCATCAAGCCCCGACTGGTTGTACCACTGGAGCGATCGGCCGGCTGCTGGCTCGATGAGCTGCCGGCTGTCCTCTGGAGTCTGCGCACTACACCCAACAAGTCAACCGGCTTTACTCCATTTTTCCTCGTGTATGGTGCCGAGGCTGTCATCCCAACAGACATCGAGTTCGACTCGCCTCGGATCACCATGTACACGGAGGAGGAGGCCAAGGAAGCAAGAGAAGACGGCGTCGACCTACTGGAAGAAGGCCGGCTGTTAGCACTCAGCCGGTCCGCCATCTACCAGCAAGGGCTGCGCCGCTACCACAACCGCAAGGTCAAGCCAAGATCCTTCCAAGAGGGCGACCTTGTGCTCCGGCTGATCCAGCGAACAGCCGGCCAGCACAAGCTCTCGGCCCCTTGGGAAGGCCCCTTCGTCATCAGCAAGGCACTAGGCAACGACTCCTACTACCTGATCGACGCGCCAAAAACCAAGAGCACGCAAGAGAGACGACTCCGGCAAGGAGTCGGAGCGACCATGGAACGCAAACCTCCTGAGAAGATTTTACAGTTGAAAGCAGTATGTATCATGCTACCCTTTTGTATTAAGTACAAACCAACAGGCCCCCCGAACAGTACTCGGGGACTGCCTTTGTTTATCTATGAATGACAAGTGTCATATCCATGAATGTATTATTACATTTGATTTCTTGTTGGGCACCGGGTTCGACTAGTCGGCCCGGGGACTGGCCGCCTTGAGCTATATTAAAAGTTCTACCTGAAGTCAGACAAGTAGTGTGCCGGCTCCCGAGTCCTCTCTTGCTGAAAGTCGCAGCTCGAAGAACCGACTGTCCGACTAGCAAGAGGCAAGGCAGAAAGGATGCCCACACAAAAAACGGCTAAGGACCAACGACCTTATATAGCAAAAAGACGGCCTCCAACCACGCTTGCCGGCTGTCAGAACAGCCGGCTGGCCGGCTCCCTAAACACTTAGCTTTAGTCCAGCAAAGCTAGAGTACTTCCCCCCCCCAATTGGCCAAGCACTCCTCCAGCTACAGATTGCAGAGCAACTGTCTGACTGGGGAGGCGGCAACCAAGGGAGGGCAGCAAAGGAAACAGTAGAAGGATAAAAAGCAAAGTACGAGGAAAAGCCAAATGCATGCATAACTTATATATACATATAAAGCCCCCAATAGGCCGGCAATCAACATGGTTCGAATACACCCCCAGTGGGTGGAATTGTGCAGACTTAACAGAGTATTGTTCCAAAAGTAACAGGACAGGAAAACAAAAGATGGCAGACTAGACTAGGGCGCGGTGCGGGAGCCGAGCTGGTCGGTGGAGACGGCCTCGCCGGCTGAAGGAGTGGCCGCCTAGCGGGTCTCGGCTTGGTCACCACCAGTGGCAGGCGACGCACTCGCGCGCGACGTGGTGCTAGAGGTGCGGTCAGGCTGAGGCTGGTCGGCTGCTCCACCAGCCGGCTAGGCGTCTTCACCCTCCTCCTCCTCCTCTTCGCCCTCGTCGCTGGAGTCGATCTCCTCCGCCGAGTCTTCACCGTCTGCCGGGTTCAGCCCGAACCACTCCTCCGGCTGGGCGACACCGTTGTCATCTACCTCGGGGGCGAAGACGCTGGTGTCGGTGTAGTCGGCGATCGCCGAAGCCCACCGAATGATAGCCGGCCGCGCCGGCTCCAGCTCCGTGTCGGCTTGCTGCCGCCAGGTAGCCAGCTGATCCAGGCTCAGGCCGGGATACCAGGCCTTGACGAACTCCAGCGCCCGCCTGGCGCCGGACCGAGCAGCCGAGGCCTTCCAGGCTTCGAAGCGGCCAACTGCCACCTCCAGTCAGTCGGCGGTCCAACTGGGGGTAAATGCTTGACCAAGTTCCTTATTGAAAAAGGCTTTGAAATTGGAAAATTTGATTCTACTCTTTTTACTAAAAGGGTTAATGGAGAACTATTTGTGTGCCAAATTTATGTTGATGATATTATGTTTGGTTCAACTAACCCTCATTTTAGTGAGAAGTTTGGAAAGCTAATGTCGGAGAAGTTTGAGATGTCTATGATGAGTGAACTCAAATTCTTTCTCGGTTTGCAAATCAAGCAAACTAAGGAAGGTACCTTTGTTTCTCAAACAAAGTACACCAAGGACTTATTCAAGAAGTTCAATATGCAAGAATGCAAAGGTATGTTGACACCCATGCCTACTAGTGGACATCTTGACTTGACTAAGGATGGTGAACCGGTTGATCAAAAAGTTTACCGCTCTATGATTGGTTCATTGTTATATCTATGTGCCTCTCGTCCTGATATTATGCTAAGTGTGTTCATGTGTGCACGATATCAAGCGGCCCCTAAAGAGTGTCATCTTAAGGATATGAAAAGGATAGTGAGATACTTAATACACACACCAAATTTTGGCATTTGGTATCCTAAGAGGTCTTCTTTCGATCTTGTTGGTTACTCCGATTCGGACTATACCGGAGACAAGGTTGATAGAAAGTCCACTTCGGGTACTTGTCAATTTCTTGGTAGATCTCTTGTGTCTTGGTCCTCCAAGAAACAAAACTCGGTATCCTTATCCACCGCCGAAGCGGAATACATTGCTGCTGGATCATGTTGTGCTCAATTACTTTGCATGACCCAAACTCTTAAAGATTATGAGATATATGTGAAACGTGTTCCATTTCTTTGTGACAATGAAAGTGCTATTAAGATTGCTCACAATCCCGTGCAACATTCTCGAACTAAGCATATTGAAGTTCGTCATCATTTCATTCGAGATCATGTTGCCAAAGGGGACATTGATCTTAAGCATGTTCGCACCGACAAGCAATTAGCGGATATATTTACCAAACCGCTTGATGAGAAAGTCTTTTGACATTTGAGAGGTGAATTGAACATCATTGATGCTTCAAACTTGGAGTAGGAACTCTATTTGGATACATGCAAGGCATGAGTCTTTGACTAATCCTTGATATTTCTTTCATGACGCTATCTATATGTCTTGGATATTCCTGCACCCTTGCATGCTATCTAACCCTTGTAGGTGCTTGGATGAATCTAAATCCATGATATTGCAACTCACTCACATCTTGAGCGATCTCTACATCATCAAGGCTCTACACAATGATGGATGAAGACAAGGAAACACAAAACTCTTCAAACATAACCTTTGACAAATTCTACATTAAGATTTATGATTGTCATTTTGGAACAAGTGCTCTTCCTTGCAAAGCTAACCCATGTAGGAAGATGAACTCAAATTCCAAGTGGTGCTCCCAACTCTCGATGAGCTACATCAACCTTGAGCAACCCACACAAGTTCAACTACATGATCTAGATCAACACCATCACCCAAGGTATGTTATTCCATCTTAGAGAAGCTTTACTCCAAATCATGGGGCAAAGCAACTCAACAAGATGTGAATACATCAAGATGCTTAAACGAAAAATGGTGACCCCATTTTGAGCTTAAACGATAAGTATGACCAAAGATCAAGTGATCTCACTTGGCTCTCATGTCAATATACTCAAACATAGGTGACCTTGTCACCACCCAATTCTAGATGAAGTTCTCTTGTGTTTCCTCTTGCATTTTTCTCGTGCATATGTGTTTCCCCTTTCAAAAAAAACTTCATATAAATCTTTTTATTTCTTCTTGTTCTGCATTTTCTGCATCAAATTCATTGCAAATCTTTTAGCTAATTCCTTGCAAATCCTTGTGAGATCTTAAGTGCCTAGTGAGCTGAGGTGACAAGTGTTCTCTCTGTGATGGACTCGGTTACACCGGTTTGTTTTCTTCGGCCCAACCGAATTCTCTTGGTGCCACCGAAGCACACAACTCGGTGCTACCGATTTCACTACAGGAAAGACAACTTGCCGCTTATTCTTGCAGTCTTTTTGCTCCAGCTCCACTCAATGACTCTTGTCCTCTACCAGCATCATATTCGACTTGCTACTTTGCTTTGAGACTCAAGGACCAAACCCTTCTTGAAATAAACATCCAGAAGAGCCCTTCTTGGAAATTGATGTCAAAGGGGGAGAGAGAGATTACATCAAAGCTTAAGCTAAATCATTCCTATAGGGGGAGAGAATACTCAGGGGGAGAGTGTAAGAAACCCCAGATGCTTGGTGTTCAAGAGGAGAGAAATTACATGTCTTTAAGAGGGGAAAGACATGTTCATATTTCATTGCTTGCATTAGCTCTATTAGCTCTATTTCTTTTCTTTTGCTCTGATTTTCTGTTCCATATCTTCTCCCAATATCCCATGCAAGATTCAGGGGGAGCAAGACATCTAAGGGAAGGAAATCTCTGATTTTATTGCACATATTTACTTTTGGGGACATGTCTATATCAACAGAGTACTCAGTACTCACTTTATACATGTCATCCCAGTCTGGGTACTTTTGTGGTTCTTTTGTTTGCTCCGGCTAGTAGATGTATCTATGTTATCTAACCTTGTTTACTCAGGTTCATTCTCTTCTAAGCCAACTCAAGACCACAAGGTAAGTATATGCATCACAGTCATGTGTATGAGGATCTCTTGCTGTTGTACATATTGTTTGCAAGAAGGACTCATGAGCATGAAGTTACATTTCCTATATTCAAATCAGTTGCTCTGATGCATATGGCCAAGATACATGTAACACATGGATTACTCTGTCATGCTTATGCATTCACATGCTCCTATTTTCCATATTTACATGACTGCATACATATAGGGGGAGCCTATGCATGTTACATGTCTTTCCAAAGCTTTACTTGTTGTTCTCTATATCTTTATCTAAAGCTTTGATGTATCTTGTCATCAATTACCAAAAAGGGGGAGATTGAAAGCACAAGTGCTCCCTGGGTGATTTTGGTAATTAATGTCAACATATCTCTTGTTAGACTAAAGCTTCTATCTAGTATGTTTCAGATGAGTTCAACAATGGAGTGGCATGGACTAGACGATGTGGAACCCTTTCAAGATGCTGAAGACAAAGGATTGGCTCAAGCTCAAAGCTCAGGACTCTACATTTTCTATTTTAGTGGTCCAAGATCACATTGAGTCCATAGGAAAGCCAATACTATTAAGAGGGGATGAGGTGTTGCTTAATGGCTTGCTTCCTCAAAGTGCTTAGTGATATGCTCCAAAGCCCTCAGCCACTTTCTCATATCCATATATGTCCCAAACCTAAAAGTCAAACTCGGACCCACCGATTCTTTCTATCTGGCGCCACCGAGTTATCTTGAAATAGCCACTGCTAGAAACCCTAATCAAATTGGTCTCACCGATAGGGATCTCGGTCTCACCGAGATGGGATTGCAAACTCTCTGTTGCCTATTGCAATAATTTCGGTCTCACCAAAATTTCAATCGGCCGCACCGAGATTGCAATGCAAACTCTCTGTCACCCCTTCGTAACGTTTCGGTCTAACCGAGATGAGCGAATCGGTCCCACCGAGTTTGCCTGACCAACTCTCTGTTTGACTATTACCAAAATCGGTCCCACCGAGTTTGTGTAATCGGTCACACCGAGATTACGTTATGCCCTGACCCTAATGATATCGGTGCCACCAAGTTGACATGTCGGTCCCACCGAAACACCTAACGGTCACATTATGAACCAAATCGGTCTCACCGAGTTTGGTGATTTGTGTGTAACGGTTAGATTTTGTGTGGAGGCTATATATACCCCTCCACCCACTCTTCATTCATGGAGAGAGCCATCAGAACATGCCTACACTTCCAATACATATTTTCTGAGAGAGAACCAGCTACACTTGTGTCGAGGTCAAGATATTCCATTCCAACCACATAAATCTTGATCTCTAGCCTTCCCCAAGTTGCTTTCCACTCAAATCTTCTTTCTACCAAATCCAATCCTATGAGAGAGAGTTTAGTGTTGGGGAGACTATCATTTGAAGCACAAGAGCAAGGAGTTCATCATCAACACACCATTTGTTACTTCTTGGAGAGTGGTGTCTCCTAGATTGGCTTGGTGTCACTTGGGAGCCTCCGACAAGATTGTGGAGTTGAACCAAGGAGTTTGTAAGGGCAAGGAGATCGCCTACTTCGTGAAGATCTACCCTAGTGAGGCAAGTCCTTGGTGGGCGACGGCCATGGTGGGATAGACAAGGTTGCTTCTTCGTGGACCCTTCATGGGTGGAGCCCTCCGTGGACTCGCGCAACCGTTACCCTTCGTGGGTTGAAGTCTCCATCAACGTGGATGTACGATAGCACCACCTATCAGAACCACGGATAAAAAATCTCCGTGTCTCAAAATTGCATTTGCACACTCCAATCCATTCTCTTTACATTCTTGCAAGTTGCATGCTTTACTTTCCGCTACTCATATACTCTTGTATGCTTGCATGCTTGCTAGATATGTATTGTGAATGTTTAAACTTGTGCCAAAAACTCCACATTAACTTAAGAGAAATTAAAAACTGCAACTTTTCTTGATTAGAGTCTATTCACCCCCCTCCCAAGACACCTCTTCTCGATCCTTTCAAATGTCCCGGTGCCGGGAGGGGAGCTGGAAGATGAGGCAGCGGGCCGGCAATACGCGACGAAGGCGTTGGTGCCCGCGTACTCCGAATTGACGGCCGTCACCCGCCTTATTCGCCTTCTCCAACCCTCCTACGCCAGCCGCCCAAGGAGGCGGCGGGGAACGCGCCGATGGAGAGCTTGATGAGGAAGGCCCTCGGCAGGGCGCGTGGCTGAGGGAGGGGCAACGCGATCAGTCGGGGTCGGCGTCCCGCCGCTCGACGCCCTCATCGTCGCTGTCGCCATCCTCCTCGTCACTCCCGCTTGAGGAGGAATCTTCATCGTCGAAGGAGCTCTCCACGCAACACTTCAGACGAGTTCCAAGATGTCCAAAGACCTTGACGGAGAGTAGGCCGTTCTCCATTAACTTGAAGTAGAGAACGAGCCCCGCAGTCAGGCTGTGGACACGAGCAAACGTCTTCCATCCGCGACGGAGGTACATGACATGAGGAGCGGGGAAGTCGACGTCGACCCGCGTGCCGCCATTCCGCAGCCCCTCATGTGCAACCTGAGGGTCTGGGGCGGATCGAGCTCCATTTCCCGAGCAAATGGGGTAGGAAGACGAAGACGACGACGCGGTGGCCGTCGCAGCCTCATGAAGAACTCATGGGGCTAATCCGACGTGGCCGTCCATCGGGGGAGGTACCGCTGGCGGAGGCGAGGCCGGTGCGCCACCCCATCCTCCTCTCCACCGAGCGCCGCGGCGACCTCGGCCTCGCGCCCTCCCCCTTCCTCTTGTGGCCGGCTCCGCCGCCATGAGCTCTTGGGGGGGGGAACGCGCCGTCGAGCAGCGACCCTCGCCGCCACCGTTGAAGGGCCTGCGCCCCCTCTCACCATGGCAGATGGAAGAAAGGAGCGGAAGCGGAAGGAGATGGATGCTAGAAGAATGTGGGGTGACGCCCCCCTCTCCCTCCTTATAAAGAGGCGGGGTTGGGGCTCGGCCGCCCCACTCAACCAATCCAAACATCGGGGGCGCAGGGAATCGGGACCGACCCGCCGCTCCAATCAACGACGGCCCGGTTTCCCGCCGCCACCGCCCGCCACTGGCATGGGGGACATGTGGCGAGCGAGCAGGATCGAGGGGACGGGTGAGGCGACCATTCCCCACCCCGTGATCATGGGGCGCGAGCGCCTTGAAGACCATGACCCGAGTCCACTTAGTAAATGAGTCGCGCCTCTGCGCCTCCCTCTTTTCATGGGGAAGGCGCGATCCGCCTCTTTACCACGATGTGACGCATGCATGCAAGAATCGCCCCACGCATGACCCCCACGTCACGCACGACCCTCCACGTCATGCGTTCAACGCAGATCGTGGGGAAGCGTAGCGGACAAGAAGTACCGCGGTAAAAATCCCGCCCCGCCTGCCCGCGCACCGTTCTAGGCCTGGCCCAACAACGTGTCGCGCTTATGTGTGGCCCCGGCCCGGGGGCTCCTGTCGGTGTACAAAAGTAGTGGCACTCCTTTTTTACCCCTTTACTTGTGCACGGATAGTCGGAGCCGCGCCCATGGCCACACTAAGCAGGGCAGAGGAGGGAAGCCGAAGGCACAAGGCGATCAGAGGCAACGCCAAGACCCAGAGCAAGAGGGCGAGGTGGACTCCCCCGGCAAGGCCCTTGCCGGGGCAGCCTCCGCGGCCCCGGCAAGAGCCTTGCCGGGGTAACTTGCCCAATGCCAGCAGAGCAGGCCACCCTTGAGCCCCCGGGTTCCAACACCACCAACCAACTCTATTGGAACTAAGGCTCGGGAGGTGCCCCTGTGGTGGCATGCTGATCTTCGTCAAGATCATAAACACGCAAGATCAGATGAGGATCAGAAGACAATGACCCTCGGCGAGATCCTAGTCGAGGAAATCCACGAGACCCCCGGCAAGACGCTTGCCGGGGAAGACAAAGATGCCACGGCAAGACCCTTGTCGGGGCCCCGGCACAGCCCTTGCCAAAGACACCTACAGGGCCGCGGTCAGGCCCGCGTCTGCCAAGGCTCCACCGCCGTCCCCATGCAGCTGCCAGCTCAACCAGCTGAGCAGGCACTTGCGTGGCGACGAGCGGCCTCCACGACCGACTCAGCAAGCACCTGCGTGGTGGCATGCAGGTCTTCGTGAAGGCTCCACCACCGCGCCAGCCCAGTAGCCAGCCAACGTGGCGCCATGACACCTCGTCAGCTCGGACGCGTGTCGAAGCCAGGCGAGGTGGCCGCAGCTGGGACGTGCTTCCTTGCCGTCCCCGGTAAAGCAAGAGGGGCACGTCGGTTGTGCATTAAATGCATTTGTCCGACGGGGCCAGAGGATAGAATCATCGACTGTACACCTTTCCACCTCCTGTGTGCCACTGTGGCAACCCCTTTTGCCTATAAAAGGAGGCCCGAGGCGACCAGGAGAGGGATTCGGACCTTTTGGGCGAGTTGCACCCCGTAGCTAGCTCAAGAACACAAGAACACTCAAATACATCCACCAAAGCAGGACTAGGGTATTACGCATCTCCGCGGCCCGAACCTGGGTAAACGATCCGTGTGCTTCCTGTCAGACCCGCTCTTTGCACAACCCCGCGCCCACCAACCATAGAAGGAATCCCAGTGATTCCATAGGTGTCGATTTCCCCCGACAGCGAAAGATTCCGTTAAGTCATCGAGTGGTTGACCAGCTCTCGCTGCATCATGACAGTCAGTTTTCGGCTTTCTCTACTGAGGTGTTTGGCCGGATTAACCGGAAACACAACCGCAATAGTTCTCCCTTTACTACCCTAGCCGATAGAGCGGAACGTAAGGTAGTAAGCACAAGAGCCGGGCAACCCAACTATTGACCCAAGACATGATTCGGAGCTGATGCATATAAGGCCGAACTCGCGACGCCGAAGTATGCTATAAAGCTATTCGGACTTTATTGGCAACTCATTTTGTTCCCATACCAAGCCCCTGGCAAGTTATGTCGGGGCGCGTGTGTGAAACAACCAAAGGAACAAAATTAGGTTCTATATAGAAAAGTGAATACCGAATACGGATTATGTTCACTGGAACCTGAGTGTCATGCCAATCTTCATTTTATAGATAATAACGCCACAACCCTGGCTATTTGACATGCCAGGGGTCGACGGCTGAGGAAACGGGCACTTTACAGGCTCGCAAAATAAAGAGTGCGGTCTACAAAAGTTGTTTTGGACCTCCTATTGCACGTCTGCGCCGCCTTTCCTCGGTGAAGGAGCTCCTTATCAGGAGTAGCCTTTTGGTGAATTTACGAACCCGAACTCCGATAGAGTCCGTGTGATGACTAGCCTTTGCGCGACCTGTGGTAAAGGATAATGAAAAAGAAAGAGTAGTTAGAAAAGAAAAAAGAGGTTATGGGAGTACTTTCGGCTCGTCCGCATTGTGCTTCCGCCGATGCCCAGGGTATCTTAAGTGCATAGTTATGTATGCGCGGTATAGATTTCGCAGGTATATGAGGCAGACGGCGGAAGCCGAACTGCTAGTCCAGCTCCGAAATTGGTCGATCCTGTTGAATGGAGACCGGTGGCTTTATGGCCGACAAGGTATGCGGTTTAATAAGACCGCTTTGTACTTCGGCTGAGGTCGCCGTAGTATGATCCTCAGTCCGGAGGGAGTGCTTCTCCTGCTCCCCTGTATAGTTGTGTGTCATGTGTACCATGTTCACTGTTTTTACTTCGGGGGGAAATTGCTTCTGACCCCCGGTATTTGGTTGGTGAGTCTCTTCGTCGTCGCTATCACCGGGCGGCCTCCTCCCCTTGTTTCGGCGTTGAGCTTGCCGGCCTGCTTGAAGACCCAATAGCTTCTGTTGGTATGGTGAGCTGGTTTATCGGGGTGGCCATGAATCTAGCAGGGCCGATCCAATATCTTGTCTAAATTGGATGGTATGTCTCTGTTTGCCTTGAATGGCTTTTTTCCGTTGACCGGGTCTGGGGCCGCTGAATCCGGCGTTGACCGTTGTGTCGTGCGTTCTTTCGTTATCATTGCGGCATTTGTGTTTACTACGTCGTGGCTTGCCATTGCCGTCTCGAACTTCCGAAGTGCCCGGATCGCTGGCACTGATGCTTCTACGAGCGAGCCAGTTGTCTTCTCCCGCGCAAAAGCGGGTCATCAGAGCGGTAAGGGCTGACATGGATTTTGGTTTTTCTTGACCGAGGTGGCGGGCGAGCCACACATCCCGGACGCTGTGTTTGAAGGCCGCTAGGGCTTCCGCGTCTGGAAAGTCGATGATTTGGTTCTTTTTAACTAAGAACCTAGTCCAGAGCTTCCTCGCCCACTCTCCGGGCTGCTGGACAATGTGACTTAAGTCATTGGCATCCGGTGGCCGGACATATGTACC
Organism: Triticum aestivum; assembly: GCF_018294505.1. NCBI lineage: Eukaryota > Viridiplantae > Streptophyta > Magnoliopsida > Poales > Poaceae > Triticum > Triticum aestivum. The sequence goes on from NC_057808.1 coordinate 473,018,788, forward strand.
TTGGAAGTTGTCGCGGAAGGCGTCTTCCAAATCCTCCCAACTGCCAATAGAGTTTTCAGGCAGACTGTTTAACCAGTGCCGAGCTGGCCCTTTGAGTTTTAGTGGGAGGTATTTGATGGCGTGAAGGTCGTCTCCGCGAGCCATATGGATATGGATAAGAAAATCCTCGATCCATACCGCGGGATCAGTTGTTCCATCATGTGATTCGATATTCATGGGTTTAAACCCTTTTGGGAATTCGTGCTCCATTACTTCGTCAGTGAAGCAAAGAGGGTGTGCAGCGCCTCTATATCGGGCCAACTTGCGACGTAGCTCCGATGGAGTCCGTCTGCGGTTTTCGGCCCAGGCATGACTAGGCTTGTCACGTCTGAATAGATAGCCGTCGGCGCGTGTCGAGGCGCGTCCCCGCGATCCATAGATCGATCTGGTATTTCCTGCTCTACTGTTGAGGTCCTGCCGAAGGTCATATGTATGACCCCGAGCTGTTTTGTCTCTGCCTTTACGACGAGGTGGGGCGGGCTGGTATTCGGCTTGAGTTGCTACTTTATCCCGACTGCATGGTGGTTGGTCAGCCGCATTGCGCGATGATGGTACGGGCTCCAGTGCCTCATTATCGAACTGAGGTAGCAATTTGCGCTTCGGGTAACTTTTGGCTGGGCGCTTAAGGCCGTATTCTTCGGCTGCCAAGACATCAGTCCATCTATCATTTAGCAGATCTTGATCAGCTTGAAGCTGCTGCTGCTTCTTTTTCAGGCTCCTTGCAGTGGCTATTAGCTGGCGCTTAAAGCGCTCCTGCTCGAGAGGTTCCTTAGGCATGATAAAATCCTCGTTGTCGAGGCTCACCTCATCCTCGGAGAGTGGAAGGTAATTACTATCCTCCGAGTCCTTGTTTATGGCCTGTTCGTCAGGGCTAACTTGCCCAGTTTCCCGTTCCTCCTGTTCGGAAGTTGCTTCAACGGGGTCTTTGTTATCTTCGGCACCGTCCGGAGTATTATCTTCTCCTGTGCTGGTGTTACCATCTTTGCTGCGGCGTGATTTTGAGCGGCGCCGTTGACGCCGGCGCTTTGGTGGTATCTCAGGAGGTTTATCCTCGACTGGATCCTTCTTGTTATCGCACTTGTTCTCCTTAGGTGTGTCCACCATGTATACATCATACGAGGAGGTGGCCGTCCAACGTCCGGTAAACGCGGGTTTTGGGCCTCCTCTTCTCCGGCATCGTTGTCCATAGCGTTGTTGTCTTCAGAGCCGTAATCAAGCATGTCAGTTAGGTCTTCGACAGTGGTTATGAAGTGGGCGGTGGGTGGGAAGCGAAATTCCCCGTCATCAGCCTCCAGTTCGAACCAGATAGTGTTCGGCTGCGAGCCCCCCGCTAAGGATAGTGCTCTTAACAAGTTTAACACGTCGCCCAAAGGCGAGTGCCGAAAAATGTCGGCGGAGCTGAATTCAATGATCGATGACTGATCGAGCTCGGCGCTTGTGGACGCACATGGTTCGGAGCCTGTAGCCAGAAACGAGTCCGAGGCTCCGGTAACACAGATTCCACTCGAGGTTGCGTCTTTGTGCGGCTCTGACGCCGCCGGGACTGCGGCATCCGTGGCGGGGTTGAGCTTCCTGTCTTTGGATGGCGCGATCTGCTCCGGATCTAAGGCCAGAGCAGTCACAGGTGCTATCTCCTGGGGGTGGTCCGATGACAGATTTAAGTCATGTTCATCGTGGTGACGGGAAGCGGCTGCCGAGGTCTCGAATACGTCGAAGATCAAGTCTCCGCGGATATCCGTGACATAGTTCAAGGTCCTGAATCTGACCTGACGGCCAGGGGCGTAGCTGTCGATCTGCTCCAGATGGCCAAGCGAGTTGGCCCGCAGTGCGAAGCCGCCGAACATGAAGATCTTTCCGGGGAGGAAGACTTCCCCTTGGACGGCATTGTTGTAGATGATTGAAGGAGCCACCGAACCTTTTGAGGACGGCACAGTGGAACTCTCAATGAAAGCACCAATGTTGGTGTCAAAACCGGCGGATCTCGGGTAGGGGGTCCCGAACTGTGCGTCTAAGGTCGATGGTAACAGGAGACGGGGGACACAATGTTTACCCAGGTTCGGGCCCTCTCTATGGAGGTAATACCCTACTTCCTGCTTGATTGATCTTGATGAATATGGGTATTACAAGAGTTGATCTACCACGAGATCGTAATGGCTAGAACCCTAGAGGTCTAACCTGTATGACTATAATTGTATATCTCCTCTACGGACTAAGCCCTCTGGTTTATATAGACACCGGAGGGGACTAGGGTTACACAAAGTCGGTTACAGAGAAGGGAATCTTCATATTTGGTCGCCAAGCTTGCCCTCCACGCCAAGGAGAGTCCCATCCGGACACGGGAGAAAGTCTTCGGTCTTTGTATCTTCACATCCCATTAGTCCGGCCCATACCCAACAGGCCGGACGCCCGAGGACCCCTTAGTCCAGGACTCCCTCAGGCGGCGCGCCCTACCCCCTGGCGGGCCCTCCACCCTTGTCGCGCCTCGTGGCTCTTCTGACTTGAACTCCAAGTCTCCTGGGTGTCTTCTGGTCCAAGAAAAATCATTGCGAAAGTTTTATTCCGTTTGGACTCCATTTGGTATTCCTTTTCTGCGAAGCTCAATAACAAGGAAAAAACAGAGACTGGCACTGGGCTCTAGGTTAATAGGTTAGTCCCAAAAATAACATAAAATAGCATATTAATGCATATGAAACATCCAAAAGAGATAATATAATAGCATGGAACAATCAAAAATTATAGATACGTTGGAGACATATCAAACACACATATTTGAGAAAGCCATAATGATGCTATGATTTGTTAGAATTGCTCTATGTACTCCACTTTAAATTTTTGAGCCATGGAATTGCTCTAGTGCTTCACGTATATCTTTTTGAGCACGGTGGTGCTTTAATTTTGAAATAAATACCCTCATTCTTCACTTAGATCAATTTGAGAGTTAGTAAATTTTTGAAGAAATTCTATGATTTTTCACTTATATTATTTTGAGAGATGAACAATCTTTTATGCTCATGTTCTTCACTTAAATTTATTTGAGAGCTTTTTATAAGCAATGGTAATATATGAATCTAGTCCCAAAGTGATAGATATTCAAGAGGGATATAATTAAAACATTCATGAAGATCATTGGATATCAAACTTGATTCTTTGTAATAGTTTTGAGATATGATGATAGTAATATGTGAGTCATGTTGGTGAGTAATCATGCTTTAGTAAGAATATTGGTGTTAAGGTTTGTGATTCCCTATGCAGGCACGAAAGTCAATAGTTATGCAATGAAATTACATCCTACTTGTGGTGCATTAGTCGGTGTTAGTTATGCTTAATGCTCGTTTATGAGAATTTTTGTTTCTTGGTTGGTTGCTTCTCAATCTATTTGCTAGCCTTTCCTTGTACTATGTGGGAATACTACTTGTGCATCCAAAATCCTTAAACCAAGTTGTGCCAAATGAGTCCACCATACCTACCTATATGCGGTATTTCCATGTCGTTCCAAGTAAATTTGTATGTGCCAACTCTAATTTTCAAAATGAATTTCCTTTTTGTGTGCCCGTACCGCTCATGAAGCGGCAGGGGGTGGCCAATATTTTTCCATGCTAGATGTGTAATTCTCAAGATGAGTGTTTATTCACTGGTCATTACACGAGAGTGTGGCGCTAATAGTGATGCCCAGTCCCGAAATGAAAAAGAAATTTACTTTATGTTGTCAAATAATAAATTCCTTGGAAAGTGTTGGTATGGAAGGCACCCGTGGATACTGTCGGATCTGGGGTTCCGGCAAAACCCTTAAGGTTCGAACTCTGGGGTGCGCGCGAAGATCTTAACCCCCTAATGATCTATGCCCTAACTCGCTAAGATCTTGCGGACAGACTCGACGAACTCGAAACACGGAAAGACACAAGATTTATACTGGTTCGGGCCACCGTTGTGGTGTAATACCCTACTCCAGTGTGTGGTGGTGGATTGCCTCTTGGGCTGATGATGAACAGTACAAGGGGAGGAACAGCCTCCCAAGGTCGGGGTGTTCTTGTGTTTGGTGTGAGGCGAGGGGTTGGCTCTGGATCTAATCCGATGCCTCTACTATGGTAGCTAGCTCTCCTTATATAGGCCCTGGTCCTCTCCCCAAATATTGAGCGGGAAGGGAGCCAACAACGGTGGGTAATTTTGAAAGGGGTCAGCTAATACAAGCTATCCTGACAAAAGTGGTCTTCGCCTGCAAAAGGATCTGGTGATAACGCCGTCTTGGGCTCCATGGTGACCTCCGTCTTGCCGTCCTGCTGGTCTTGGTCTTGTTGCACCGATATTGAAACCTTTGCCTGATGCCTCGGTACTCCGGGCCTGCACTGCACGCACTGGCGCCCGCCTGGTGCCCGCCTGGTGTCGGTCGTCACGGCTCACGTCACGCAAGCCTCAAGAGGTTTGCCCCGCTTTGATATCTCCGCTCCTCGCGAGCCCACCTGGAGAGGCCGCTCCGGAGGAGGTCTTGCATCGTCCGCCCCGCGAGGCTTGGCCCCTCGCGAGGGTCTTCAACGCCTTGTTGATGAAGATGGGCCATATGACCTGCTAGCATAGCCACGCCGTGGGCCGCAGGCAGGCAAGTCTGGGGACCCCCGTTCCCAGAACGCCGACAGTAGCCCCCGGGCCCAAGGCGCGCTCGGGCTTGGCTTCGAGGCGAAGCCAAAGGTCAAGTACGGAGCATGACGGGCCCCAAAAGCCTGCGGCCTCGGTTGACGCGTGGTGGTTGATTGGACGTGGGCGTCTCCGCTTCTCCACGCTGCCTTAGAATCCACATGGCTACGCGGCTCCCGCAACCTACACAGTTATTCCTCCGCCGCCTGCGCCTTGCTTCCCCAATCTCTCTGCTTCCTCGAGACGCTGCTTCCCCTCTCCAATTTGACCCGCCTCCTGCCCGCTCTATCGCCATGGCGCCGAAGCAAGCAGACAAGGGGAAGAAGCCCCTGTCCCCGCCGAGTCCGCCCCCGACTGTCGAGCCTGCGGTCGGTCGGTCCTTGGTGCTTAACGACGAGGACATGGACAAGGTGCGCCCAACGCTCGCTTCTAGCTTCAACGAGTGGGGAAAATGGTGGCGTGGCCTGCATCTCGCGCCCGCACTGCCCGGGCAGCCACCGAGGTCCGAATCTTTATCGACGCCCTTTGGGCTGGCCTGCTTCCTCCCTTCTCTGCCTTCTTCAACATGGGGCTTGAGCATTATCAGATCCACATGCTGCATCTCGACCCCCAATCCGTGACTCTCCTAGCCGTCTTTGCCTATGTGTGTGAAGCCATGGTTGGCATTGCCCCTTATGTGGCCCTCCTTCGCCATTTCTTCTCATTGCATCTGATTGCTCCCCGGCAACGCTCGGGGTGCGTGAGCTTCCAGGCCGTGGCCGCGACAGCGGGCGTGGGGATCGACTTCGAGCTTCCTCCATCGACGAGCGAGTTTCAGACACGATGGGTGTTAGTCGACGCCAGTGAACTCAGTCCCCTGCTTGACGCCCCGTCTATGCCTGCCGTCCCCCACCCCGGCTGGAGCCATGAGAGGCTCGTGAGCCCCCGTCTTGCTCCCGTCTGGTTCAGGTTGAGGAGGTTGAAGGACCGTGGCATGACCGCGCCGATGGTGGTGAAGGAATTCGTCAAGCGCCGGATCGCCCCGCTTCAGCGCCACTCTCACCCGATGTGGACCTTGCTCAGCAGTCAGGACCATATGAGGTTTCAGGAGTCCGGGCTCCCTCTTGGGACACGGCAAACGGTGCTCAAGGTCCTGACGAGTGTCCCTTTGCCGGATGACTTGCCTGGAAAGAACTATCTGCTGTATCACTGTAAGAATAAGGATGAATTTGCAGGGAGCATGCCTCCCTTTGACGAGTGGGGGCTGCGTCCGGACGGCCTGGTGGGGCCCCGCGAGAACCCTGTCCACGTGGTTCCCTTCCTCGCCGCTGGTGCCGAGCTCGCCCCAGGTGAGGGTGCAGGAGGGCGAGCTTTGACGGAGGCCGGTGGCCCAAGTGCTGAGGAGCACTTGCTGCGTGGTGATCCTGGGGCGTCGTCCCCTGGGGCATCGGTTACTGAGGCGACACAGCATGCAGTTCCCGAGGTCAAAGCCTCGGGAGGTCGTGGTGAGACGACACCCGACTGTTCACCACAGTCGGGCACCCCTGAAGTTGTTCCTCCAAGCTCTTCCTCGGCCTCGCCCCGCGCTGGCCGCCACCTCCAGCGCTTCAGTCGGCTTTGCGTGGACTTCGAGGAGCTCCGCAAGAGGAAAGGATCCCCGAGTGGCAACAGCATCTTCGGGCCGTTGAATGGACGAAAGTACTTCGCTGTCGACGAGTAAGTACTGCGTCTTGCGATTTCTTGATTGCTGCTTTCCTTCCTGACGCTAGCTCTTCAGGACCTCCTCTGCCAGGGCCGTTGGGTCCCTCGTGAAGCAATCCCCGCCTTCCTCGGCACCCCCGTCGGCCTTGAGTACCCCGAGCTTGTACGTCGCGCCCGGAGCGGGGCCGGCAGAGGGGGTGCGCTCGCCTTCTTGGTGCCTTGAATTTGCGGCCCCGTGGCCCTTCCTCCACGGTCTAGCTTGGAGCATGGCGGGCATCCCCCGGACCCCTCCTCTTGTCATGGACGGCAGCTGGTTGGATTTGGCCTGTGGTTCTTCTTCAGGCGGCGGGCCCCGTCCGGCCGGAGCTCCTCGCGAGGTCGGGCCGGCGCCTAGAGCGGCACCAGCCCCCAGCCCCCTGCCGAGAGGGGGGTACCACCGCATGCCCCGCCGTCAGCCCCGGCGACGGGGGACAAGGTGGGGCGCGCGCTGGAGTTCGAGCACGGGCGGAGCATCATTCGTCATGAGCTCTTCCAGGAGGCGATGGGCGCGATGAGTCGGCTGGGCGAAGAACTTGTGGGTGTCGACTCGCGTCTTGAGGCTGAAGGTCTTCGGCTAGCGGAGGAGTGGCGTAAGCTGAGGGTGGCCGTCAACCTGGGCCGCTACCAGCGCGATCTTGACAACGCGAAGGCCGATGCGTCCCTCAAGATTTCTCGCGAAGCTCGCTCCCGGGCCTTGGAGGAGGCTCGCGAGGCTGACTGTCATCGCGAGGCTGCAGAGAAGCGTGCGTGGGAGCTCCAAGCTTGGAGGGCGCGTCCCTCGAGCGCCAGGTGGAGGCGCATAGATCCGCCCTTGCGTCGCTGAGGGGGACGCCCGCGGAGGAAGAGGAGGTCAGGAAGCGCGAGGAGGCGCTGGCTCTAGAAACCGTGGAGCGCAGCCTTGAGCTCGAGCAATTGGAGATGAGGGAGCGTCAAGTCGCTCAGGTGGAAGATTCCGTCGGGGCTCGCGAGGCCAAGGTCCAAGAGGAAGTCGATCGCCAGGTGGCCCGGGTTCGCGCGGATCTTGAAGGTCGGTACGACCTGAAGCTGACGCTTGCAGGAACTAAGGCGGCGGGCAGGACCGCTGCTCTCAGGCCCAGGTTGGACGAGGCAGAGAGGCGTGGGGAGGCCACAGCTGCTGCCTTGCCCACAGCGCAGGCGGACTTGGCCTCCGCCCGCGCCGAACTGCTTCTGCTTCAGAAACGGGTTGAAGACGCCGAGGCCGTCGCGTGGCAGAACAGGGAGGAGGTGCTGGAGAGGCAGACGATGGAGCGTGTTCACGCTCCCATGCTTCAGGATCTTCGGAACAGGGCCAACACTGCTCTGGGCCATGTCTGTGATGCGAACGCCCCCACCCCCAGGTGAATGACTACGCCAGTCACCTCCGCTTCTTCACTGGTGTGGTGACGCGCTTGGAGGCCCGATCAGACGAAGCTCGCAGGCTCGTGGAAGAGAGGAGCTGCGGCCTGCTTGAGCACGCTTTCTCCCGTGTCTTTAGCCACCTCCTGAATGCCAACCCCGACTTCGACTTCGACGCCGCCATCGCTCCCGTACCCACAGTCGTTCGGGTCACCCTGGCGCGGTGGGTAGAGGACAACGTGGACTCGTTGGTCAGGGCCTTCACTTCAGAGGACGACGCGGTGGTGGTTTCTGCAGACGGAGGCGACGTGGTCGATGATGGGGACGTCGACGCTGATGAAGGTGGCAGCGACGCTGACGATGGTGACAGCGACGCGAGCGGCGCGTCCGAAGACGACGCGGAGGACGCGGCGAGCGACATATCTGGCTAATTCCTGATCTCCTTACTGCTTTGCCCTGTATGCAAAAACTCGGGCGTGGCCCCTTAAACATTGTGAGAGCATTTTGGGAGGGGGAGCCCCTCATGTAAACAAATCATGACTTCTACTCCTTTATGCTGAACCGAGGGTGCGTTTTGGTCGGTCACGAGTCTGGTGGCAGGTTTTGCCGCTGTGGTTTACCTTAGCTGGAGTAGGCCCTGAATCGGATTGCAAGGTCGAGAGCCGCCACGGGGCTCCTGAAGGGTCTGCTGACTCGCCCGAGTGGGCCTCGCGAGGTTCCTGCGCCGGTTGGTGCACGCGGCGCGCGTGCTATGCCCAGCCCCGCTCGCGAGGGGCCCGCGAGGAGGAGGTGGCGAGCGTGAGCTCCAGAACAAGGCAAGAACCAGACAGCAAGAAATCGCTTGAACGAGAAAATGCACCCCCCGCACACATCGACAAAAGCTCAACTTCAACTTAAATCCAAATCCAAGAGGCAAGGCTACAGAAAAGAGATCCAAAGCAAATGGCCGCGTCCGGCACCTAGTCTAGTCTTCTTGTCTTCGAGTCTTCTCACCAGCGCGGAGCTAAGTGCTGCCACTAGGTGTGGGAGGGAGCCCCAGGGCCTGAGGCCGGCACCCCTGAGACGCTCGGGCGTGTACAACCCCACTCATTATTACGTGAGAGTGTCACGGGCGGCGAGCTTCACAGGAACTGGGCCTTCTTCACAGGAACCGGCCTTGCTTCATATCGCCAGAAGAGGGCCCCGCCTTGCGCCACCCTCGACCACCTTTGAGCCGACCGGCAACCTGGACGGCACAAAGGGGGAAAGGGGACGCCAGCGGTGCCCTCGGCAACCACGGGTCCTCTGCCGGGGGAAGGCTTGCCGGCACCTCCCCGGCAGAGGGCCTACCTCCGGGCGTTGCCTGGCTTCGCGTGACGTGGGGAGGGGCCTTGCTCCTGGCCCCCTCCGCGTGGCCCCCATCGTGCTTCCTCCGGCGGGAGGGATGCAGCTGTGCCAGGGTCGTCAACCGACGATGTGACCTGATTCACTTGCAGCCCATGGTTAGCGTAAGCCTGCTCCTGAGAGATTAGTGGTACCCTGTAGTTGTCATTGCTAGCGCAATCGTCATGGTTGTCCATTGGTTTCTGGAAGGTTCAACTTCTAGCATCCCTTCTTCCCAATCCTCTCTGAGGAACGAGCCAGGGTCGTCCTCCGGTGCGTAGTCCTGGTCCATCATGCAGGGCACGTAGGCTTCCGGGGCCGTTACCCCGAACACCTCGCCGTAGTGGCCCACACTCCACGTTGCCCGGCCCAGCATGGTGTCTCGAGGATGGTAGCGCGGCATCCCGCTGGTACCATGGGAAGCGACACTTGTGCCAACGCTTGCCGCAGGCGGCATGGGGGTGGTGGAGCCCCTGGTGCCGCCGGCCGTGCTGGCGTTGACAAAGCCCCCAGGCACGCCCGATGGCGTGTGGTTGCGGCGAGGCCCGCCGTGAGATCCCGTAGTGGCCTGGGAAGGAAGGTGATAGCAGAAGGGCGGTGCTCCTGACGCCGCCGCGTCCAGCAGCTCGGCGACGCGTTCCAGCAATGCGTCCCGGCCACTCTCCATCAGCCGGCACCTCAGCAGCTCTCGTGCCACCGTGAGTGCTGCCCGCATGTTCACCTGCTCCCGCCGTGTGTGCGGTGCTGTTGCTGCGGCGTGGCTTGCGGCCCTTGCAGCGGCTCGTGCTTGCCGTGGGGTGAGGGCGGACGGCGTCCCACCACGCCGGCCGTGCCCTGCCACGTCGGGCGGCGCTCGGGCCCCTTGGAGCACGGGGCTGAGGTCATCATGGGAAGGCGGAACCGCCCGGGCCGGCCAGGCTGCCCAGCGGTCGGAGTCAGCCCTTGGGTCGCCGGACATCGTGGCCGTAGAGCGTCGGCAAGTCGATTGGTGGAGAAGAAGCTCCGGCACACCCCTACCTGGCGCCTCTACTGTGGTGGCTAGCTCTACTTATATAGGCCCTGGTCCTCTCCCCAAATATTGAGCGGGAAGGGAGCCAACAACGGCGGACATTTTGAAAGGGGACAACTAGTACAAGCTATCCTGGCAAAAGTGGTCTTCGCCTGCAAAAGGCTCTGGTGATGATGCCGCCTTGGGCTCCATGGCGACCTCCGTCTTGCCGTCCTGCTGGTCTTGGTCTTGTTGCACCGATATGGAAACCTTTGCCTGATGCCTCGGTACTCCGCGCCTGCGCCTGCCTCCTTAGCACCAAAGAGGAAACAAGGACGCTGCGCGCGCTGGCGCCCGCCTGGTGTCGGTCGTCACGGCTCACATCACGCGAGCCGAGGCCGCTCCAGAGGAGGTCTTGCATCGTCCGCCCCGCGAGGGTTGGCCCCTCGCGAGGGTCTTGAATGCCTTGTTGATGAAGATGGGCCGTACGGCCTGCTAGCATACCCACGACGTGGGCTGTAGGCAGGCAAGTCTGGGGACCCCTGTTCCCAGAACGCCGACAGATACGGCTAGCCATGAATTGTGAAAGAACGGTGGAAAGAGGAATAAACTTTATTTTATGTTTGGGAACCGCCTATGATGTATCTACCATGGAAAGTATTGGGAATTCTCAGTCGTTTTCGTTGACAGGAAAAGTATGCCTCTCAAATATTTTTTATCTCTTAATTTAAGATTTGAGCTCTGGCACCTCTACAAATCTCTGCTTCCCTCTGCGAAGGGCCTGTCTATTTACTTTATGCAAATTTAATTTTTATTTGAGTCTCCATCTTCTCTTATAAAGCACCAACTAGGGAGCACTATGATCATACTTGTTCATTGGATGTAGCTAATATTCAAGTGTGTTTCATAAATGGATCAATGATTGAGCATGATGGGCTAGGGATAGCTTTCTTTAGTGTTGATATTTTGAAAGACATGATTTCTTGTTGATATGCTTGAGTATTGAAATCTTCATGTCAAATATAGAATATTGCTTTGAATCGTCTAAAAGTCCAAATGTCCATGCTACAAAAGAAAATAGTATGTGATGAACATGTTAGGCAGCATTCCACATCAAAAAGTCTGTTTTTATCATTTACCTACTCGAGGATGAGCAGGAATTAAGCTTGGGGATGCTGATACGTCTCCAACGTCTCCAACGTATCTATAATTTTTTATTGTTCCATGCTGTTATATTATCATTCTTGGATGTTTATATTCATTTTATAGCAACTTTATATCATTTTTTGGAACTGACCTATTGACATAGTGCCCAGTGCCAGTTATTGTTTTTTGCTTATTTTTTACTTCGCAGAATATCCATATCAAACGGAGTCCAAACGCAGCGGAACTTTTTGGAGATTTTTTCCTGCCCAGAGGACCACTTGGGAGCCAAGGAAGTGCAAGAGGGGAGGCCCATGGGGCCCACAAGGCACCAGGGCGTGCCAGAGGCCCCAGGCACACCCTGGTGGGTAGTGGGGCTCACGGGAGTCCTTTCCACCACCTCTCAGCTCTACAAATACCCAAATATTCCAGAAACCCTAGGGGAGTCGACGAAACACAATTCCAGCCGCTGCAAGTTCTAGAACCACAAGATCCAATCTAGAGCCCTATTCCGGCACCTTGCTGGAGGGGAACACGATCACAGAGGGGTTCATCATCCTCATTGGTGCTCCTCTGATGATGCGTGAGTAGTTTACCACAGATCTATGGGTCCGTAGGCTGTAGCTAGATGGCTTCTTCTCTCTTTTTGATTCTCAATACAATGTTCTCCTCGATGTTCTTGGGGATCTATTTGATGTGATGACTTTTTTGCAGTGTGTTTGTTGGGATCCGATAAAATTGTGAGTTTATGATCAGTTCTATCTGTGAATATTATTTCAGTCTTCTTCGATCTCTTATATGCATGATTATTATAGCCTCGTATTTCCTCTTAGAAACTTTGGTTTGGTTTGACCAACTAGATTGATTTTTCTTGCAATGGGAAGAGGTGCTTTGTCATGGGTTCGATCTTGTGGTGTCCTCACCCAGTGACAGAAGGGGTAGCGAGGCACGCATGTATCGTTGCTATTAAGGATAAAAGGATGGGGTATATTCCTACATGAATAGATCTTGTCTACATCATGTCATCGTTCTTATTGCATTACTCCGTTTCTCCATGAACTTAATACACTAGATGCATGCTGGATAGCGGTCAATGTGTGGAGTAATAGTAGTAGATGCAGACAGGAGTAGGTCTACTAATCTTGGGCATGATGCCTATATACATGATCATTCCCTTGGATATTGTCATAATTATTTGCTCTTCTATCAATTGCCCAACAGTAATGTGTTTACCCACCGTGTGCTATTTTCTCGAGAGAAGCCACTAGTGAAATCTACGGCCCCCGGGTCTATTTCCTATCTTATCGTTTTCAGATCTATTATTCCAAACCCAAAAATATCTTGCTGCACTTTTTCTTAACTAATTTTATTTTGTGCTTTTGTCAGATCTATTTATCCAATCTACTACAATTTTATCTATCTCAATACCGAGGAGGAATTGACAACCCCTCTTATGTGTTGGGTTGCGAGTATTTGTTATTTGTGTGCAGGTACCGCTTACATAGTGTTGCTTGGTTCTCCTACTAGATTGATAACCTTGGTTTCATAACTGAGAGTAATACTTACCGTTGCTGTGCTACATCATCCTCTCCTCTTCAGGGAAATACCACGCAGATACAAGAGATCAGTGCATCACGATGCAAGGATATAAGATGCGCACTCACAAATCCTTTCACGGAACCACCAACAAAATATAAGGAGACTGAAAAGATGGTCTTGAAAGAATAGGGATATCAACTAGAGATATAACTTCTCTCATGTGTATATGATTCTAGGTAGATGAAAATCATGATGATATATATCCAGAAAGAAGGATGTACTCACGGAATAGTTACAAAGGAAAGAACAAGAAATCTGAAAGGAAGTCATAAGTATACCAACAAGATCTTTGCTTGAAAAGCATAGCAGATGGCTTAATATCATCTTACTATATATTAATGAACTCCAAACACATAATCATCAAATACATCACAACTAGCAACAAGAGATCATCGTTGGGATGCTTTGAGATAGGAAACAAGTATTGTCGTGGATTATTCATGGTAGATGCCCTAGTGAAAGGACTTAGGTGTGGAGCCATCGCACTAGGTTAGCTTAAAGGGGTTGAACGGGACAAGGGACACAAAGAGTTTACCCAGGTTTAGCCCCTCTCAACGAGGTAAAATCCTATGTCCTGCTTCGAGTTGTATTGCTTGAGTTTCAATTACAAGGGAGCGAATACGCTTGACCTAGTCCTCGATTGTCTGTTTCTTGAATTAACCCGACACCGGGTCACCCCTTTATATACAGGTTGATCCCCCGGTGGCTTACAGAGTCCCGGCCGACTCACACATACCTGACTGGCTCGGCTTCTAACTAAACCTGCCTTATAGAGCAAGTTAATACATGGCGGCTCGCACCCTTGGGCTTTGAGTCGCCTCTAGGTCTGGGCCGTCAATAAGCCTGCTTCATGAACCGCCACCTCTATGTCTTCCTATCTCTCTCTAGGCCTCTTTCCAGTTAAACCGCCAATGGTATAAACCAGCCCCTCCTGGGCGGGTCATACCTTGAAGCTATATCCCCAACATTAGGCCCCAAATTGATTTGAACTTGTTCATATCAATCTCCACTGTCTGACTTAGCAGAATGTGTCATTATCAATTCTTTATCAATCCGCTATAACCCGCCATGACGTCACATACATAACCATTTTAACCCGCCATGACATCATGTGCATTAATACCGCACAAGGCCCAGGATATCACAACAGATCTTTATCTTAATGGACCTCCCGAAAATCGAGGCGCTCGCATTGCCAGCATAATCATTTTAGCCTCCTCGATTCTTGTGCTTGCCATCTTATCATCCCCTTATAAATAGGGACAGGGGGCGCTCTTCTTCACTTTTTACCTTTGCCCCTGCCTCTTCCCTTCCATCTTCCTCGCGCCGACCACTTCAGCACGAGCTCCGCCGCCATCGTCGAGCTTCGTCAACAACTCTGACCCAGGCCGCTGCATCAACCTGATTGCGTCCAGAGATCGCGACACCCCTCCACTGTTCATCAGCATCAACAGGTACTCCTCTCTCCTCATCCTCAATCTACATTAGGTTGCCCTAGTTCATCAATATTCGTCGGTGTTCGGCGGCATTCATCATAGTTTTTCTCCGCCAATTGCTTAGTTTGATCTCAAAACAGTACAAAATTTGTGCGGTAGTAGTTTTAGCATCTGTTTCCAATTGTAGATGCATTCTGTCCCCTTGAGATTCAAACCTAGTTCACATATTCTTCCACTGTCATACTTAGGTTTAATAATTATTTCCTTTTTCTGAACCTGCTATTTATCCAATATTATAGAACAGATCCGTGGAACCTGTTTGTGTAACACTTAGTGAAATTTCAACTGCCTTGATAGGTTACTTGACCCGCCATTTACTCGTTGGGCGGCTTAACTATCAACCTTCGGTAACCCACCATAACTTCATCCGGCTCACCAATTGAGTGTCCATAGCTTTTTATTATAAAAACAGTCGACTTAACTATGAACCTTGAAAATATTGGGCAATTCTTCCTTTTAATATTGATCCACCATACTGTATTTCTCAGGCGTTTCATTGGAAAAATGACTAAGACCGTGACTGCATGCAACTGGACCGCTTCAACCATGACAGAGCAAACCCTGAACGAATATGTGCAAACAGGCATCTTAGCAGCCAAGGATGTTATCCACTGGCGAGCTCCAAGGACTGAGATCAGACCTGAGCCAAAGGATGACGAGGTCGTGGTTTTTGCTGATCATATGCTCTGGGGCTTTTCTCCACCCGGCTCAAAATTCTTTCGTGATGTTCTGCACCTTTTCCAACTTCGCCCCCAAGACATAGGCCCAAACTCTGTTTCCAACATCTGCAACTTCCAAGTTTTCTGCGAAGTATAACTTCAAGAGGAGCCCAGTGTCGATCTTTTCAGAGAGCACTACTATTTGAACCGCCAGACCGAGTTCACATATGGCCTAGCTTAGAACTTGGGGGAATTTCCATTCAAACACGTAAAGAAGCCACCTTCCCTTCACCCGCACTTCCTAGTCATCCTAAAGACTAGAACCGAACCTAGTTTTATTGTTAAGATACATCTCCAGCTGATGAAAATCCTATGCCGGGTTTTCGTGATAGCCGGCTTAGCTCAAGACATCCACTCCCAGACCAGATCAACACCGAGGAACGGGCTAAATATATGCCCACTTTTTCAAAGATCAGAGCCTTGATGGCTAACGGCTTAACTGGAGTCGATTTAGTCCGGTGCTTGGTCGCCTGGAGGATTCTTCCCTTGAGTCGCCGGTCCGGCCTAACGTGCGAGTATACTGGTGATGTGAAAGACCCTCAACGTCACTGCAACATACGTCTGGAAGATAGTGAGATCAACAAAATGACAAAAATGCTGCTTGGGGAGAATTTGGAAACTTGTAGCAAGATGGGGCTGAATCCATTTTGCACCCTTAACCCGGCTCCAGATGTAAGTACTTGAAGCTATTTTTACTTTATCTATTGTTCATACATTGCCTTCTCCTCATTATCACTTGCTTTCTTCAGGCCAATACTGAAGGAAATATGCCCTAGAGGCAATAATAAAGTATTATATATTTCCTTATATCATGATAAATGTTTATTATTCATGCTAGAATTGTATTAACCGGAACGTAATACATGTGTGAATACATAGACAAACAGAGTGTCACTAGTATGCCTCTACTTGACTAGCTCGTTAATCAAAGATGGTTATGTTTCCTAGCCATAGACATGAGTTGTCATTTGATTAACGAGATCACCTCATTAGGAGAATGAAGTGATTGATTTGACCCATTCCGTTAGCTTAGCACCCGATCGTTTAGTATGTTGCTATTGCTTTCTTCATGACTTATACATGTTCCTATGACTATGAGATTATGCAACTCCCGTTTACCGGAGGAACACTTTGTGTGCTACCAAACGCCACAACGTACCTGGGTGATTATAAAGGTGCTCTACAGGTGTCTCCAAAGGTACTTGTTGGGTTGGCGTATTTCGAGATTAGGATTTGTCACTCCGATTGTCGGACAGGTATCTCTGGGCCCACTCGGTAATGCACATCACTATAAGCCTTGCAAGCATTGTGACTAATGAGTTAGTTGCGGGATGATGCATTACGGAACGAGTAAAGAGACTTGCCGGTAACGAGATTGAACTAGGTATCGAGATACCGACGATCGAATCTCGGGCAAGTAACATACCGATGACAAAGGGAACAACGTATGTTGTTATACGGTCTGACCGATAAAGATCTTCGTAGAATATGTGGGAGCCAATATGGGCATCCAGGTCCCGCTATTGGTTATTGACCGGAGAGGTGTCTCGGTCATGTCTACATAGTTCTCGAACCCAAAGGGTCCGCACGCTTAAAGTGACGATGACAGTTATATTATGAGTTTATATGTTTTGATGTACCGAAGGTTGTTCGGAGTCCCGGATGTGATCACGGACATGACGAGGAGTCTCGAAATGGTCGAGACATAAAGATTGATATATTGGACGACTATATTCGGACACCGGAAGTGTTCCGGAGAAGTTTCGGATTAAACCGGAGTGCCGGAGGGTTACCGGAACCCCCCGGGGAAGTATTGGGCCTTAGTGGGCCTTGAGGGGAGAGAGAGGGCAGCAGCCAGGAGGTGGCGCGCCCCCTCCCAGGAGAAGTCCTAGTTGGACTAGGAGAGGGGGGCGCAGCCCCCTTTCCCTTTCCCTCTCCCTCTCCCTCTCCCTCTCTTTCCTTCCCCCCTTCTTTTCCTAGTAGGACTAGGAAAGGGGAGTCCTACTCCTACTAGGAGGAGGACTCCCCCTCTCTCCTTGGCGCGCCTAGGGCAGCCGGCCTCCCCCTTGCTGATTTATATACGGGGGCAGGGGGGCACCACTATACACACTTGATATACGATATTTTAGCCGTGTGCGGTGCCCCCCTCCACCATATTACACCTCGATAATACCGTTGCGGAGCTTAGGCGAAGCCCTGCGTCGGTGGAACATCATCATCGTCACCACGCCGTCATGCTGACGAAACTCTCCCTCAACACTCGGCTGGATCGGAGTTCGAGGGAGGTCATCGAGCTGAACGTGTGTAGAGCTTGGAGGTGCCGTACGTTTGTTACTTGATCGGTCGGATAGTGAAGACGTACGACTACATCAACCGCGTTGTGATAACGCTTCCGCTGTCAGTCTACGAGGGTACGTGATCTTGTGTGTGCGTAGGAATTTTTTTTGAAATTACTACGTTCCCCAATAGTGGCATCCGAGCCAGGTTTTATGCGTTGATGCTATGCACGAGTAGAACACAAGTGAGTTGTGGGCGATATAAGTCATACTGCTTACCAGCATGTCATACTTTGGTTCAGCGGTATTGTGAGATGAAGTGGCCCGGACCGACATTACGCGTACGCTTACGCGAGACTGGTTTCACCGTTGCGAGCACTCGTTGCTTAAAGGTGACCGGCGGGTGTCTATCTCTCTCACTTTAGTTGAACCGAGTGTGGCTACGCCCGGTCCTTGCGAAGGTTAAAACAGCACCAACTTGACAAACTATCGTTGTGGTTTTGATGCGTAGGTAAGAACGGTTCTTGCTAAGCCCGTAGCAGCCACGTAAAACATGCAACAACAAAGTAGAGGACGTCTAACTTGTTATTGCAGGGCATGTTGTGATGTGATATGGTCAAGACATGATGTGATATAATTTGTTGTATGAGATGATCATGTTTTGTAACCGAGTTATCGGCAACTGGCAGGAGCCATATGGTTGTCGCTTTATTGTATGAGATGCAATCACCATGTAATAGTTTTACTTTATCACTAAGCAGTAGCGATAGTCGTAAAAGCAATTAGTTGGCGAGACGACAACGATACTACGATGGAGATCAAGGTGTCGCGCCGGTGACGATGGTGATCATGACGGTGCTTCGTAGATGGAGATCACAAGCACGGTGCTTCGGAGATGGAGATCACAAGCACAAGATGATGATGGCCATATCATATCACTTATATTGATTGCATGTGATGTTAATCATTTATGCATCTTATCTTGCTTTGATTGACGGTAGCATTATAAGATGATCTCTCACTAAAATTTCAAGATAAAAGTGTTCTCCCTTAGTATGCACCGTTGCGAAAGTTCTTCGTGCTGAGACACCACGTGTTAATCGGGTGTGATAGGCTCTACGTTCAAATACAACGGGTGCAAAATAGTTGCACACGCGGAATACTCAGGTTAAACTTGACGAGCCTAGCATGTACAGATATGGCCTCGGAACACAGAGACCGAAAGGTCGAGCGTGAATCATATAGTAGATATGATCAACATAGTGATGTTCACCATTGAAACTACTCCATCTCACGTGTTAATCGGACATGGTTTAGTTGCTTTGGATCACGTAATCACTTAGATGATTAGAGGGATGTCTATCTAAGTGGGAGTTCTTAAGTAGTATGATTAATTGAACTTAAATTTATCATGAACTTAGTACCTGATAGTATCTTGCTTGTCTATGTTAATTGTAGATATATGGCCCGTGCTGTTGGTCCCTTGAATTTTAATGCATTCCTTGAGAAAGCTAAGTTGAAAGATGATGGTAGCAATTACACAGACTGGGTCCGTAACTTGAGGATTATCCTCATTGCTGCACAGAAGAATTACGTCCTAGAAGCACCGCTAGGTTCCAGGCCTCCTGCAAGAGCTACGCCAGAAGTTATGAACGTCTGGCAGAGCAAAGCTGATGACTACTCAATAGTTCAGTGTGCCATGCTTTACGGCTTAGAACCGGGCCTTCAACGACGTTTTGAACGTCATGGAGCATATGAGATGTTCCAGGAGTTGAAGTTAATATTTCAAGCAAATGCCCGGATTGAGAGATATGAAGTCTCCAATAAGTTCTATCGCTGCAAGATGGAAGAGAATAGTTCTGTCAGTGAGCATATACTCAGAATGTCTGGGTATAATAATCACTTGAGTCAACTGGGAGTTCAACTTCCGGATGATTGCGTCATTGACAGAATTCTTCAATCACTGCCACCAAGCTACAAGAGCTTCATGATGAACTATAACATGCAAGGGATGGATAAGACAATTCCTGAGCTCTTCGCAATGCTAAAGGCAGCGGAGGTAGAAATCAAAAATGAGCATCAAGTGTTGATGGTCAGTAAAACCACTAGTTTCAAGAAAAAGGGCAAAGGGAAGAAGAAAGGGAACTTCAAGTAGAACAGCATGCAAGTTGCTGTTCAGGAGAAGAAATCCAAATCTGGACCTAAGCCTGAAACTGAGTGCTTCTACTGTAAGCAGACTGGTCACTGGAAGCGGAACTGCCCCAAGTATTTGGCGGATAAGAAGGATGGCAAGGTTAACAAAGGTATATGTGATATACATGTTATTGATGTGTACCTTACTAATACTCGCAGTAGCACCTAGGTATTTGATACTGGTTCTGTTGCTAATATTTGCAACTCGAAACAGGGGCTACGGATTAAGCGAAGATTGGCTAAGGACGAGGTGACGATGCGCGTGGGAAATGGTTCCAAAGTCGATGTGATCGCCGTCGGCACGCTACCTCTACATCTACCTTCGGGATTAGTTTTAGACCTAAATAATTTTTATTTGGTGCCAGCGTTGAGCATGAACATTATATCTGGATCTTGTTTAATGCGAGGCGGTTATTCATTTAAATCAGAGAATAATGGTTGTTCTATTTATATGAATAATATCTTTTATGGTCATGCACCCTTGAAGAGTGGTCTATTTTTAATGAATCTCGATAGTAGTGATACACATATTCATAATGTCGAAGCCAAAAGATGCAGAGTTAATAATGACAGTGCAACTTATTTGTGGCACTACCGTTTAGGTCATATCGGTGTAAAGCGCATGAAGAAACTCCATACTGATGGAATTTTGGAATCACTTGATTTTGAATCACTTGGTACTGGCGAACCGTGCCTCATGGGCAAGATGACCAAATCACCGTTCTCCGGAACTATGGAGAGAGCAACAGATTTGTTGGAAATCATACATACAGATGTATGTGGTCCGATGAATATTGAGGCTCGTGGCGGATATCGTTATTTTCTCACCTTCACAGATGATTTGAGCAGATATGGGTATATCTACTTAATGAAACATAAGTCTGAAACATTTGAAAAGTTCAAAGAATTTCAGAGTGAAGTTGAAAATCATCGTAACAAGAAAATAAAATTCCTACGATCTGATCGTGGAGGAGAATATTTGAGTTACGAGTTTGGTCTAAATTTGAAACAATGCGGAATAGTTTCGCAACTCACGCCACCCTTAACACCACAGCGTAATGGTGTGTCCGAATGTCGTAATCGTACTTTATTAGATATGGTGCGATCTATGATGTCTCTTACTGATTTACCGCTATCATTTTGGGGTTATGCTTTAGAGACGGCTGCATTCACTCTAAATAGGACACCATCGAAATCCGTTGAGACGACGCCTTATGAACTATGGTTTGGCAAGAAACCAAAGTTGTCGTATCTTAAAGTTTGGGGTTGCGATGCTTATGTGAAGAAACTTCAACCTGATAAGCTCGAACCTAAATCGGAGAAATGTGTCTTCATAGGATACCCAAAAGAGACTGCTGGGTATACCTTCTATCACAGATCCGAAGGCAAGATATTCGTTGCTAGGAATGGATCCTTTCTAGAGAAGGAGTTTCTCTCGAAAGATGTGAGTGGGAGGAAAGTAGAACTTGATGAGGTAACTATACCTGCTCCCTTATTGGAAAGTAGATCATCGCAGAAATCAGTTTCTGCGACACCTACACCAAGTAGTGAGGAAGTTAATGATAATGATCATGAAACTTCAGATCAAGTTATTACTGAACCTCGTAGGTCAACTAGATCAAGATCCGCACCAGAGTGGTACGGTAATCCTGTTCTGGAGGTCATGTTACTAGACCATGACGAACCTACGAACTATGAAGAAGCGATGGTGAGCCCAGATTCTGCAAAATGGCTTGAAGCCATGAAATCCGAGATGGGATCCATGTATGAGAACAAAGTATGGACTTTGGTTGACTTGCCCGATGGTCGGCAAGCCATTGAAAATAAATGGATCTTCAAGAAGAAGACTGACGCTGATGGTAATGTTACTGTCTATAAAGCTCGACTTGTTGTAAAAGGTTTTCGACAAGTTCAAGGGATTGACTACGATGAGACCTTCTCACCCGTAGCGATGCTTAAGTCTGTCCGAATCATGTTAGCAATTGCCGCATTTTATGATTATGAAATTTGCAAATGGATGTCAAAACTGCATTCCTGAATGGATTTCTGGAAGAAGAGTTGTATATGATGCAACCGGAAGGTTTTGTCGATCCAAAGGGAGCTAACAAAGTGTGCAAGCTCCAGCGATCCATTTATGGACTGGTGCAAGCCTCTCGGAGTTGGAATAAACGCTTTGATAGTGTGATCAAAGCATTTGGTTTTATACAGACTTTTGGAGAAGCCTGTATTTACAAGAAAATGAGTGGGAGCTCGATAGCATTTCTGATATTATATGTGGATGACATATTACTGATTGGAAATGATATAGAATTTCTGGATAGCATAAAGGGATACTTGAATAAGAGTTTTTCAATGAAAGACCTCGGTGAAGCTGCATATATATTAGGCATAAAGATCTATAGAGATAGATCAAGATGCTTAATTGGACTTTCACAAAGCACATACCTTGACAAAGTTTTGAAGAAGTTCGAAATGGATCAAGCAAAGAAAGGCTTCTTGCCTGTACTACAAGGTGTGAGATTGAGTAAGACTCAATGCCCGACCACTGCAAAAGATAGAGAGAAGATGAAAGATGTTCCCTATGCTTCAGCCATAGGCTCTATCATGTATGCAATGCTGTGTACCAGACCTAATGTGTCCCTTGCTATAAGTTTAGCAGCGAGGTACCAAAGTAATCCAGGAGTGGATCACTGGACAGCGGTCAAGAACATCCTGAAATACCTGAAAAGGACTAAGGATATGTTTCTCATTTATGGAGGTGACAAATAGCTCATCGTAAGGGGTTACGTTGATGCAAGCTTTGACACTGATCCGGACGATTCAAAATCGCAAATCGGATACGTATTTACATTGAACGGTGGAGCTGTCAGTTGGTGCAGTTCTAAGCAAAGTGTCGTGGCGGGATCTACGTGTGAAGCGGAATACATAGCTGCTTCGGAAGCAGCAAATGAAGGAGTCTGGATGAAGGAGTTCATATCTGATCTAGGTGTCATACCTAGTACATCGGGACCAATGAAAATCTTTTGTGACAATACTGGTGCAATTGCCTTAGCAAAGGAATCCAGATTTCACAAGAGAACCAAGCACATCAGAAGACGCTTCAATTCCATCCGGGATTTAGTCCAGGTGGGAGACATAGAAATTTGCAAGATACATACGGATCTGAATGTTGCAGACCCGTTGACTAAGCCTCTTCCACGAGCAAAACATGATCAGCACCAAGACTCCATGGGTGTAAGAATCATTACTATGTAATCTAGATTATTGACTCTAGTGCAAGTGGGAGACTGAAGGAAATATGCCCTAGAGGCAATAATAAAGTATTATATATTTCCTTATATCATGATAAATGTTTATTATTCATGCTAGAATTGTATTAACCGGAAACATAATACATGTGTGAATACATAGACAAACAGAGTGTCACTAGTATGCCTCTACTTGACTAGCTCGTTAATCAAAGATGGTTATGTTTCCTAGCCATAGACATGAGTTGTCATTTGATTAACGAGATCACCTCATTAGGAGAATGACGTGATTGACTTGACCTATTCCGTTAGCTTAGCACCCGATCGTTTAGTATGTTGCTATTGCTTTCTTCATGACTTATACATGTTCCTATGACTATGAGATTATGCAACTCCCGTTTACCGGAGGAACACTTTGTGTGCTACCAAACGTCACAAAGTAACTGGGTGATTATAAAGGTGCTCTACAGGTGTCTCCAAAGGTACTTGTTGGGTTGGCGTATTTCAAGATTAGGATTTGTCACTCCGATTGTCAGAGAGGTATCTTTGGGCCCACTCGGTAATGCACATCACTATAAGCCTTGCAAGCATTGTGACTAATGAGTTAGTTGCGGGATGATGTATTACAGAACGAGTAAAGAGACTTGCCGGTAACGAGATTGAACTAGGTATCGAGATACCGACGATCGAATCTCGGGCAAGTAACATACCGATGACAAAGGGAACAACGTATGTTGTTATGCGGTTTGACCGATAAAGATCTTCGTAGAATATGTGGGAGCCAATATGGGCATCCAGGCCCCGCTATTGGTTATTGACCGGAGAGGTGTCTCGGTCATGTCTACATAGTTCTCGAACCCGTAGGGTCCGCACGCTTAAAGTTACGATGACAGTTATATTATGAGTTTATATGTTTTGATGTACCGAAGGTTGTTCGGAGTCCCGGATGTGACCACGGACATGACGAGGAGTCTCGAAATGGTCGAGACATAAAGATTGATATATTGGACGACCATATTCGGACACCGGAAGTGTTCCGGAGAAGTTTCGGATTAAACCGGAGTGCCGGAGGGTTACCGGAACCCCCCGGGGAAGTATTGGGCCTTAGTGGGCCTTGAGGGGAGAGAGAGGGCAGCAGCCAGGAGGTGGCGCGCCCCCTCCCAGGAGGATTCCTAGTTGGACTAGGAGAGGGGGGCGCAGCCCCCTTTCCCTCTCCCTCTCCCTCTCTTTCCTTCCCCCCTTCTTTTCCTAGTAGGACTAGGAAAGGGGAGTCCGACTCCTACTAGGAGGAGGACTCCCCCTCTCTCCTTGGCGCGCCTAGGGCAGCCGGTCTCCCCCTTGCTCCTTTATATACGGGGGTAGGGGGGCACCTCTATACACACTTGATATACGATATTTTAGCCGTGTGCGGTGCCCCCCTCCACCATATTACACCTCGATAATACCGTTGCGGAGCTTAGGCGAAGCCCTGCGTCGGTGGAACATCATCATCATCACCACGCCGTCGTGCTGACGAAACTCTCCCTCAACACTCGGCTGGATCGGAGTTCGAGGGACGTCATCGAGCTGAACGTGTGTAGAGCTTGGAGGTGCCGTACGTTCGGTGCTTGATCGGTCGGATCGTGAAGACGTACGACTACATCAACCGCGTTGTGATAACGCTTCCGCGGTCGGTCTACGAGGGTACGTGGACAACACTCTCCCCTTTCGTTGCTATGCATCACCATGATCTTGCGTGTGCGTAGGAATTTTTTTTGAAATTACTACGTTCCCCAACAAATACCTCTTTCTGGAACAAGAAACTTCAAGATAAACCGGCCAAGAAGGTCAGGACAAAGAGCAAGGCTCCCAAGAAGCCTGGCAAGAAGAAAACATGCACCTCAGAGCTGTTTGCTTTGAACGATGATGAGTCGGAGGTAGAACTTCACTCCCTTGGCTCCTTTTTTGTACATCTTATTGACACTGATTGCTATTAGGACAACACGAAGACCAGCCAGGCAGTCGCTGTAGAGGTAACTACTATTTCCTCTAACTTAGAGCCTTTGCCAAGACAGAAAGTTCGGGACGTGACCTGGAAAGTAAGGTTTTCTCACCCTTTAGCTTACTTGGATCCAAACTTTATTTTGAAGAAGCAACAACATGAGGCTCGGCATACAACCCGGAACAGCGGGGGAGGAGATCTGCATGCCGGCTTACCCAATACACCGGCCCCTGATAACCCACAAGTATAGGGGATCAACAGTTTTCGAGGGTAGAGTATTCAACCCAAATTTATTGATTCGACACAAGGGGAGCCAAAGAATATTCTCAAGTATTAGCAGCTGAGTTGTCAATTCAACCACACCTGAAAGACTTAATATCTGCAGCAAAGTATTTAGTAGCAAAGTAGTATGGAAGTAGCGGTAACGGTGGCAAAAGTAAAAGTAGCAGTTTTTGTAACAATCATAACAGTGGCAACTGAAAAGTAACTAAGTAAAGATCAATATGTGAAAAGCTCGTAGGCAATGGATCAATGATGGATAATTATGTCGGATGCGATTCCTCATGCAACAGTTATAACATAGGGTGACACGGAACTAGCTCCAGTTCATCAATGTAATGTAGGCATGTATTCCGAATATAGTCATACGTGCTTATGGAAAAGAACTTGCATGACATCTTTTGTCCTACCCTCCCATGGAAGCAGGGTCCTATTGGAAACTAAGGGATATTAAGGCCTTCTTTTAATAGAGTACCGGACCAAAGCATTAACACTTAGTGAATACATGAACTCCTCAAACTACGGTTATCACCGGGAGTGGTCCCGATTATTGTCACTTCGGGGTTGCCGGATCATAACACATAGTAGGTGACTATTGACTTGCAAGATAGGATCAAGAACTCACATATATTCATGAAAACATAATAGGTTCAGATCTGAATTCATGGCACTCGGGCCCTAGTGACAAGCATTAAGCATAGCAAAGTCATAGCAACATCAATCTTAGAACATAATGGATACTAGGCATCAAACCCTAACAAAACTAACTCGATTACATGGTAAATCTCATCCAACCCATCACCGTCCAGCAAGCCTACGATTGGATTACTCACGCACAACGGTGAGCATCATGAAATTGGTGATGGAGGATGGTTGTGACGCCCCCGATTCAATCGTACACTAATCATGAACGCAAACGTGTACGATCAAGATCAGGGACTCACGGGAAGATATCACAACACAACTCTAAAACATAAATAAGTCATACAAGCATCATAATACAAGCCAGGGGCCTCGAGGGCTCGAATACAAGTGCTCGATCATAGACGAGTCAGCGGAAGCAACAATATCTGAGTACAGACATAAGTTAAACAAGTTTGCCTTAAGAAGGCTAGCACAAACTGGGATACATATCGAAAGAGGCGTAGGCCTCCTGCCTGGGATCCTCCTAAACTACTCCTGGTCGTCGTCAGCGGCCTGCACGTAGTAGTAGGCACCTCCGGTGTAGTAAGAGTCGTCGTCGACGGTGGCGTCTAGCTCCTGGGCTCCAGCATCTGGTTGCGACAACCAGGTAGAAGGGAAGGGGGGAAAAGAGGGAGAAAAGCAACTGTGAGTACTCATCCAAAGTACTCGCAAGCAAGGATCTACACTACATATGCATGGGTATATGTGTAAAGGGCCATATCGGTGGACTGAACTGCAGAATGCCAGAATAAGGGGGGGGATAGCTAATCCTGTCGAAGACTACGCTTCTGGCCACCTCCATCTTGCAGCATGTAGAAGAGAGTAGATGGTAAGTTCACCAAGTAGCATCGCATAGCATAATCCTACCCGGCGATCCCCTCCTCGTCGCCCTGTTAGAGAGCGATCACCGGGTTGTATCTGGCACTTGGAAGGGTGTGTTTTATTAAGTATCTAGTTCTAGTTGTCATAAGGTCAAGGTACAACTCCGGGTCGTCCTTTTACCGAGGGACACGGCTATTCGAATAGATAAACTTCCCTGCAGGGGTGCACCACATAACCCAACACACTCGACCCCATTTGGCCGGACACACTTTCCTGGGTCATGCCCGGCCTCGGAAGATCAACACGTCGCTGCCCTACCTAGGCACAACAGAGAGGTCAGCACCCCGGTCTAAATCCTATGCGCGCAGGGGTCTGGGCCCATCACCCATTACACACCTGCACGTTGCGTACGCGGCCGGAAGAAGAACAAGCCCCCTTAATACAAGAGCAGGCTTACGTTCCAATCCGGCGCGCGCCGCTCAGTCGCTGACGTCACGAAGGCTTCGGCTGATACCACGACGTTGAGTGCCCATAACTGTTCCGCGGACGCCGACTCAGATCAAATACCAAGAACTCGTTAAGCATGTTATTTTTAAGTATCCGCGGACGCCGACCAGGGCCAGGCCCACCTCTCTCCTAGGTGGTCTCAACCTGCCCTGTCGCTCCGCCACAAAGTAACAGTCGGGGGCCGTCAGGAACCCAGGCCCACCTCTACCGGGATGGAGCCACCTGACCTTTCAGCCCCCTCATCAGAATCACTTGCGGGTACTCAACGAGCTGACCCGACTTTAGTCACCACATGTGTCATGTATATAAAGTATATAGTATATACCCGTGATCACCTCCCGGAGTGATCACGGCCCAGTAGTATAGCATGGCAGACGGACAAGAGTGTAGGGCCACTGATGGAACACTAGCATCCTATACTAAGCAGTAGGATAGCAGGTAAGGGTAACAACTGTAGCAACAATGACAAGCTATGCAGCAGAATAGGATTAACCGAAAGCAGTAACATGCTACACTACTCTAATGCAAGCAGTATAAAGAAGAATAGGTGATATCTGGTGATCAAGGGGGGGGGGGTTGCCTGGTTGTTCTGGCAAGAAGGAGGGGTCGTCAACACCGTAGTCGAATTGGGGGTCGCCGGCAATCTCGGGGTCTACCGAAAAGAAGTAACGGAGGGGGAACACAATAAATAACAGAGCAATCAAAGCATCACAAAGTGTAACATGGCATTACGCGGTGCTAGAGGTAAACTATCGTAGTAGTAGGTGCTACTGGCGAAGGGGGGAAACATCCGGGAAAGTATTCCCGGTGTTTGACGTTTTCGGGCAGATGAAATGGAGGTGGATTGTTGCATGTTCGTTATGCTAGGGACGCGTGGCGGACGAACAGACTGCGTATTCGGGTTCGTCTCGTCGTTCTGAGCAACTTTCATGTACAAAGTATTTTCATCCGATCTACGGTTTATTTTATATTGATTTTTAAAGTTTTAATTCATTTTCTAGAATTAACAAATTTAATTTAATTAATAAATTCTAACTTAAACAATGAAACACTTTTACACTCAGACTGAGCCAGCCACAGTCAGTGACATGTGGGGCCAGTCCAAGTCAACAACACAGTCAGCTATTAACTTGGTCATCCAGTGAATAGTGCAAGTGGGTCCCGTGTGTCATAGACAGTTCCTTTTAACATGGTTTTAATTTAGGTTTAATTAACGGGGGACCCACTGTGAGTGTCTGATTAATTAACGGGTTAATTTTAACTTATAAAACAGTTTAATTAAGCGCGGGGTCTACATGTCAGTGAGAGTTTTAGGGTTAGGCTTAGTGGCTAGTTAGCTGGTTAATGACCTGGGCCCACCGGTCAGTGGCCCAGGCGATAATTTAGACCACTGTGCGCGTCCAGCGAGGCAGGGTGTGGCGGTGTGCTACAGGGGCGCAGGCGACCCACCGGAATGCGCCCCCGGTGACCAAATGGGCCTCTACGACCACCCGCAGAACCAACGCGGCACGGCACGCGCAGGGGTGCGAGTCGTTCATGTGGAGACGGCCGAAGGTGGCCATGATGACGACATCGGACGGCGGTGACGACGCAGCCTCGGCTACATCCGAGCTACGGGGCGAGGGGAGAAGGGGGAGAGGCCACACAGGACCGGGAGCTCACAGTGAGCTCGGGAGCGTGCCCGACGAAGACGAAGAAGCAGTGGTGGTGGTTGTGCTGGGTCGTTGATGATGACCGGCGGGGCAGAGGAGGTAGACGCGGCTGATCCGGCGTGGTAGGGGTTTGGCGGAGCCCCGGCGAGGTCCGGCGGTGAAGAGGTGGCCGGGATGAGCGACGAGCGCCGAGCGCCGAGGTGGCGAGCCTGGCCCCGGCGCGGCCAGGCGCGCGGGCAAGGGGAGGCCAGGGTGCGCGAGGTCACCGGCTCGGGTGACGGCATCGAGGTGGCGGGCCTGCGTCGGGGGGGCTTTGGCGCGGGAGTGGCGGCGGAGGTAGGTGCAGGGGAGGGTGAGGCGAGCTCGGGGGAGGGGCAGGGCGTGGCCGGCGGGAGGAGCTGCGGGGTCGAGCGGGAGCGCTCTCGCTCGTCCCTGGCGGCGCGAGGTGGGAACGAGGGAGAGATGGGAATCGGGACGGGAAGAGTTAGGGTTAGTAGCGAGGGGCGCCGGGCTGGGCTGGTTGTTTGTTAGATGGGCCAAGAGCCCAGTAGGTTAGGTTAGGTTAGGTTAGTTTAGTTTTTTAATAGATTTCTATTTTCTTTAATCCTGTATGATTTTGCATTATAATTTAAGTCCAAATGAATTTTGTTAAATAAGAGACTTGTCCTAAAATTACTTTGCAATACCTTGGACTGTCACTAAAATTTTGGGGCAATTTGTTTCCCCCAGAATTTATGGTGGAAATTAAATGACATAATTGGGGTTGTTTGGTCCAGTTTAAAATAGGCCAAGGGCATTTTATTTATTTAAACAATGTTGGTATATCCATGACAAATAGTTAGTGAATATCTGCAACCTAACGAACATTTTTTTAATTGTTTGAAGAAATAATAAGTTGACTTGTTATTTGAATTTGAATCGTTTTGAACTAACGCGAGATTAGCAACAGTAATCGTGGTGGCGTGGCATCATTAACGTGGGAATACTGGAGTCTAATTATCCGGGCGTCACAATGGTTGATGATGACGACGGTGACAGATTCCCCTCTCTGGAGCCCCGAACGGACTCCAGTCAGCCCTCCCGAGGAAGATTAGGGCTTGGCGGCGGCTCCGTATCGTAAAATGCGATGAATCCTTCTCTCTGATTTTTTTCTCCCCGAACGTGAATATATGGAGTTGGGGTTGAGGTCGGTGAAGTCCCAGGGGGCCCACGAGGCAGGAGGCGCGCCCCAGGGGGGCGCCCTGCACCCTTGTGGATAGGGTGTGGGCCCCCTGATGCTGATTCTTTCGCCAATATTTTTCATTAATTCCAAAATGTGTCTCCGTGGATTTTCAGGTCATTCCAAGAACTTTTATTTCTGCACAAAAATAACACCATGGCAATTCTGCTGAAAACAACGTCAGTCCGGGTTAGTTCCATTCAAATCATGCAAGTTAGAGTCCAAAACAAGGGCAAAATTGTTTGGAAAAGTAGATACGTTGGAGACATATTAACTCCCCCAAGCTTAAACATTTGCTTGTCCTCAAGCAATTCAGTTGACAAACTGAAAGTGATAAAGAAAAGCTTTTACAAACTCTGTTTGATCTTGTTGTTGCAAATATGTAAAGCCAGCATTCAAGTTTTCAGCAAAGATTATGAACTAACCATATTCACAATAACATTTAGGTCTCATGTTTACTCATATCAGTGGCATAATCAACTAGCGAGCAATAATAATAAATCTTGGATGAAAACACTTTCTGAAAACAATCATAACATGATATAACAAGAGGGTATCTCGCTAGCCCTTTCTGAGACCACAAAACCTAAATGCAGAGCACCCATGAAGATCAAGGACTGACTAGACATTGTAATTCATGGTAAAAGAGATCCAGTCACAGTCATACTCAATGTAAATTAATTGCAACGCATGCGAATGACAGCGGTGCTCTCCAACTGTTGTTTTTGAATAAGATGATGGCTCAACATAAAAGTAAATAGATAGGCCCTTCGCAGAGGGAAGTAGGGATTTGCAGAGGTGCCAGATCTCAAGTTTTGAAACAAAGATAAATAATATTTTGAGTGGCATACTTTCATTGTCAACATAACAACCAAGAGATCTCAATATCTTCCATGCTACACACATTATAGGTGGTTCCCAAACTGAATGGTAAAGTTTATACTCCCCCACCACCAACAAGCATCAATCCATGGCTTGCCCGAAACAATGGGTGCCTCCAACTAACAACAATACCGGGGGAGTTTTCATTGCAATTAATTTGATTTGATTTGAGCATGGGACTGGGCATCCCGGTTACCGGCCATTTTCTCGTGAGTGATGAGCGGAGTCCACTCATCGTGAGAATAACCCACCTAGCATGGAATATATAGACAGCCCTAGTTGATACATGAGCTATTCGAGCATACAAAACATAATTTCATTTGAAGGTTTAGAGTTTGGCACATACAAATTTACTTGGAACGGTAGGTAAATACCGCATATAGGAAGGTATGCTGGACTCATATGGAATAACTTTGGGGTTTTATGGGAATGGATGCACAAGCAGTATTCGGGCTTAGTACAAGTGAAGGCTAGAAAGAGACTGGGATGCGACCAACTAGAGAGCGACAACAGTCGTGAACATGCATTAAGATTAATCAACACTGAGTGCAAGCATGAGTAGGATATAAATCACAATGAACATAAATATCGTGGAGGCTATGTTGATTTTGTTTCAACTACATGCGTGAACATGTGCCAAGTCAAGCCACTCGAATCATTCAAAGGAGTATACCACCACATCATACCACATCACAACCATTTTAATACCATGTTGGCACGATGGGTAAACCATTATAAACTCCTAGCTAATTAAGCATGGCATGAGCAACTATAATCTCTAATTGTCATTGCAAACATGTTTCATTCATAATAGGCAGAATCAGGAACGATGAACTAATCATATTTACAAAAACAAGATTGGTCGAGTTCATACCAGCTTCTCTCATCTCAATCAGTCCATCATATATAGTCATTATTGCCTTTCACTTGCACGACCGAACGGTGTGGATAATAATAATAATGCACGTGCATTGGACTAAGCTGCAATCTGCAAACATTTAATACAAGGGAGAAGACAAGGTAATATGGGCTCTTGGTTAAATCAACAATAATGCATATGAGAGCCACTCAACATTCTCATCGTGGTCTTCTCCTCTCGACCCCCAAAGAAAAGAAATAAAATAAAACTATTTACACGGGAAAGCTCCCAACAAGCAAAAGAAGAACGAGAAATCTTTTTGGGTTTTCTTTTAATTACTACTACTACAGGCATGGAAAGTAAACTAGCTAAAAGCTACAACTAATTTTTTTTGTTTTTCTTAAGGTTTTTCAAACACACAAGAAGAAGGCTTAGAAAAGAAAATAAACTAGCATGGATAGTACAATGAAAAAGTATGAGCGCCGACAACTGGCAAGAGTGTGTGAACATGAATGTAATATCGGTGAGAAAAACGTACTCCAAGCTTTTGCTTTTGGCCTAAGTTGGTCTATGGCCACTGCTGGCCTGGCGGATATCCAAAGTTGTAGCCGGGGTTGTACTGAGATGTAGCAGCTACTGCCTGAAGAGCTGCAGCTTGGAGGTGAGCTGCCTCCGTCCTCCTCTCGTACTCGTTCGCCTCCTCCCTAGTTATAACATATCTCCTTTTTGCCTGAAAGTTTGTCTGTCAAAGATTATTCGGTACTGGAGGGGCTGTTCATTCCTCTCAAGAAACTAATGGCAAACCATAGCACTATAATCTAGATAAGCAAGAGGCAATTCCATATCATTTTCATGTATGGGTACATCAAGATAATTAGCTACACGAGTTGCATAAATTCCACCAAACAAATCTCCACTTGTACCGTTAAGATGCAACCTTCGTGCAACAATGGCCCCCAAGTTATATTGTTTATCACCTAATACCGCACTCTTGAGGACACTAAGATCTGGAATGCACATGTGACAAGCCTCATCTTTACCGTTAATGCATCTACCTATAAAGAGAGAGAAATAATGTATGGAAGAGAAATGAATACTCCTTATGGTAGCTCGTGTGATTTCTCTAGATTCCCCCACAGTGATACTAGCAAGAAATTCTTTATATTCAGAGTTGCGAGGTTCACTAACATTGCCCCACTGCGGGAGTTTACAAGCAGTATTAAAATCTTCTAGGTCCATGGTATATGATTTATCATCAAGATCAAATAAAACAGTGTGAGAATTGCGCGAGGATGTTAATTTAAACCTCCGCACAAAGGAATCAGTAAGGTAGTGGTACCGTGGGCACTTATCTGACATGAAGTCCTCAAGATCAGCATTACGCACATACGCGTCAAATTCATCCTTAATGCCTGCCTGGACCATAAACTCCTATGACGGGCATTCACAAGGCCGCACTTGAGCTTCCCTCGGTGGTTCATCGTCCGGCTCATGTATCACGAGCCTTGGTCCTTGCTTCCTTGAGGAACCACCTTGGTACATTTTCCTATGCATTTTTCTTTTTCTAAAAAAATTTCTAAAATTTTTAGTGACTCATGATAAAAGTGAACAAAACTCAACAAGATTGATAGCAACTACTCCCACAAGTGCCTAGAGGCTATATCATGCATTAAAACTACTTTGGACCATATAAATTTGACATGCAAGCTCAAGAACAGGGTCACCTTAGCAGCAAAAAATTGTAATAAATAAAGCACTAGAACAAAAACTAATGGGATAATTAATTTGGTGCCCTTAGTTGTGTCCCACTAGGCAGGTTTGCCCCTAGTTTCCGAAAACACTTGTTCCTGCCCAAACCACTTTGCTCCTCTTATGCTTTTGCCCTTTGACCATTTGACCATCACTTTGAAAACTTCATAAAAATTTCATACTAACTCAGAAAAATCCAAATAAGATATCAAAATGTTCAAAAAAGCATCAACTATATGTGCATGTCATTTGCATTCATGAAAAAAGTGTTGGCCAGTCCCCATCTCAGTTTTAGCTCATATGATCTTAGCATGAACAGTAAAATCTAAAAAAAAATCTAAAAATTCTAAAAAAACTGGTGGCAAACTTTGACCAATGTTTTCAGTGCTAGCGAAGTTTCATAAGGGAATGACATTCGTGGAAGTCCTGGCAAAAAACTAAAATCAATGCTCCAGAATTTCATTTTTTTTGCCACGACTTCCACGAATGTCATTCCCTTACGAAACTTCGCAAGCACTGAAAACATTGGTCAAAGTTTGCCACCAAATTTTTTTAGAATTTTTAGAATTTTTTTAGATTTTACTATTCATGCTAAGATCATATGAGCTGAAACTAAGATGGGGACTGGCCAACACTTTTTTCATGAATGCAAAAGACATGCACATATAGGTGATGCTTTTTCTGAACATTTGATATCTTATTTGAATTTTTCCGAGTTAGTATGAAATTTTTATGAAGTTTTCAAAGTGATGGTCAAACGGTCAGAGGGCAAAAGCATAAGAGGAGCAAAGTGGTTTGGGTAGGAACAAGTGTTTTTGGAAACTAGGGGTAAACCTGCCGAGTGTGACCCAACTAGGGGCATAAAATCAATTATCCCAAAACTAATTGGGCAATTGGAGGAGTCACATACCGAAGAACAATCTCCCAAAACAGTTTTGTGAATGGAGCTTTGAGCAAAGAGATTGAAAATGGCAGCAAGATGAGCTAGAACACGGGTTTGAGCTATGGGAGGATTTTTTCTGGAGGAAGACAAAGTGAGTGGGTGCTGGAATAAGTGGAGGGGGTCCACGTGGGGCCCACGAGGCAGGGGCACCCCCAGGGGGGCGGGCGCGCCCTGTGCCCTCGTGGCCAAATGGTGGCCTCCCTTGGTGTGTTCTAAGTGCCAAAAATTCTTAAATATTCTACAAAAAAATCATATTTCATTTTCAGGACGTTTGGAGAACTTTTATTTTCGAGGTATTTTGATTGCAAGAATAATTCAGAAAACAGACAGAAAATACTATTTTGCTTTATTTAATCTACATAATAGAAAGTAAAAGGAGAGTACAGAGAGTTGTGCTTTCTAACTTCATCCATCTCGTGCTCATCAAAAGGAATCCACTAACAAGGTTGATCAAGTCTTGTTAACAAACTCTTTTCCGAATAACACGAAACCGGAGAATTTTTGAATAACACTAGGTTACCTCAACGGGGATATGCGTGTCCCCAACAATAAGAATATCATATTTCTTCTTGACAGTAGGAAGAGGGAATTCAAAACCTCCAATAGTAATCGTTGAATTTTTTTAATAGAATTGATACTGTGGACTTGAGGTTGTTTCCTCGGAAAGTGTACCGTATGCTCATTACCATTAACATGAAAAGTGACATTGCCTTTGTTGCAATCAATAACAGCCCCTGCAGTATTCAAAAAGGGTCTACCAAGGATAATCGACATACTATCGTCCTCGGGAATATCAAGAATAACAAAGTCCATTAAAATAGTAATGTTTGCAACCACAACAGGCACATCCTCACAAATGCCGACAGGTATAGCAGTTGATTTATCAGCCATTTGCAAAGATATTTCAGTAGGTGTCAACTTATTCAAATCAAGTCTACGATATAAAGAGAGAGGCATGACACTAACACCGGCTCCAAGATCACATAAAGCAGTTTTAACATAGTTTCTTTTAATGGAGCACGGTATAGTTGGAACTCCTGGATCTCCTAGTTTCTTAGGTATTCCACCTTTAAAAGTATAATTGGCAAGCATGGTGGAAATTTTAGCTTCCGGTATCTTTCTTTTATTTGTAATAATATCTTTCATATACTTAGCATAAGGATTCATTTTAAGCATATCAGTCAAACGCATACGCAAAAAGATAGGTCTAATCCTTTCAGCAAAGCGCTCAAAATCCTCATCATCCTCTTTTCTTGGATGGTTTAGGAGGAAAAGGCATGGGTTTCTGAACCCATGGTTCTCTTTCTTTACCGTGCTTCCTAGCAACGAAGTCTCTCTTATCATAACGTTGATTCTTTGATTGTGGGTTATCAAGATCAACAACAGGTTCAATCTCTACATCATTGTTATTGCTAGGTTGAGCATCAACATGAACATCATCATTAACATTATCACTAGGTTCATGTTCATTACCAGGTTGTGTTTCAGCATCATAAATAGAAATATCATTGGGATTCTCAGGTGTGTCAACAACAGGTTCACTAGAAGCATGCAAAGTCCTATCATTTTTCTTTTTCTTCTTCTTAGAAGGACTAGGTGCATCAACATTAGTTCTCTGAGAATCTTGCTCAACTCTCTTATGGTGGCCCTCAGGATACAAAGGTTCCTCAGTCATTTTACCCCTTCTAGTCATAACTCTAACAGCATTATCATTTTTCTTATTATTTAATTCATTGAGCAAATCATCTTGAGCTTTAAGCACTTGTTCTACCTAAGTGGTAACCATAGAAGCATGTTTACTAATAAGTTTAAGGTCACCTTTCACTCTAAACATATAATCACTCAAGTGTTCAATCATATAAGCATTACGTTTCAACAGTTCTTTCCCTGAAAACACAACCAGCACAACTATCCAGGTGGTCTCGGGAAGCATCGGTTAGTCCATTATAAAAGATATCGAGTATTTCATTTTTCTTGAGAGGATGATCAGGCAAAGCATTAAGTAATCGGAGAAGCCACCCCCAAGCTTGTGGGAGACTCTCTTCTTCAATTTGCACAAAATTATATCTTTCCCTTAAGGTAGCTTGTTTCTTATGAGCGGGGAATATTTAGCAGAGAAGTAATAAATCATATCCTGGGGACTACGCACACAACCAGGAGCAAGAGAATTAAACCATGTTTTAGCATCACCCTTTAATGAGAACGGAAATAACTTGAGGATATAGTAGTAACGAATTTTTTCCTCATGAGTGAATAGGGTGGCTATATCATTCAATTTAGTAAGATGTGCCACAACAGTTTCAAATTCATAGCCATAAAAAGGATCAGATTCAACCAAAGTAATTAACTCAGGATCGACAGAGAAATCATAATCCTTATCAGAAATACAAATAGGTGAAGTAGCAAAAGCAGGGTCATATTTCATTCTAGCATTCAGAGACTTTTCTTTCAGCTTAGCTAACAGTTTCTTAAGATCATATCTATCTTTGCAAGCAAAAAGATCTCTAGCAGTTTCTTCATCCATAACATAACCCTCAGGCACATCAGCCAATTCATATCTAGGGGGAGAATCTTCATCATCACTTTCACCAATATTATTTGTTTCAATAATTTCATTCTCTCTAACCCTAGCAAGTTGTTCATCAAGAAATTCACCTAATGGCACAGTATTATCAAGCATAGAAGTAGTTTCATCATAAGCATCATGCATAGCAGAAGTGGCATCATCAATAACATGCAACATATCAGAATTAATAGCAGGAGTAGGTGTCGCAAGTTTACTCAAAACAGAAGGAGAATCAAGTGCAGAGCTAGTTGGCAATTCCTTACCTCCCCTCGTAGTTGAGGGAAAAATCTTGGTTCTTTCGTCTTTCAAATTCCTCATAGTGATCAACGGATATAAATCCCAAGTGACTCAAAGAATAGAGCTATGCTCCCCGGCAACGGCGCCAGAAAATAGTCTTGATAACCCACAAGTATAGGGGATCGCATCAGTTTTCGAGGGTAGAGTATTCAACCAAATTTATTGATTCGACACAAGGGAAGCCAAAGACTTAATATCTGCAACAAAGCATTTAGTAGCAAAATAGTATGGAAGTAGTAGTAACGGTGGCAAAAGTAACAGTAGCAATTTTTGTAGCAATCATAACAGTGGCAACGGAAAAGTAACTAAGCAAAGATCAATATGTGAAATGCTCGTAGGAAATGGATCAATGATGGATACTTATGTCGGATGCGATTCCTCATGCAACAGTTATCACATAGGGTGACACAGAACTAGCTACAGTTCATCAATGTAATGTAGGCATGTATTCCGAATATAGTCATACGTGCTTATGGAAAAGAACTTGCATGACATCTTTTGTCCTGCCCTCCCGTGGCAGCGGGGTCCTATTGGAAACTAAGGGATATTAATGCCTCCTTTTAATAGAGTACCGGACCAAAGCATTAACACTTAGTGAATACATGAACTCCTCAAACTACGGTCATCACCGGGAGTGGCCCCGATTATTGTCACTTCGGGGTTGTCGGATCATAACACATAGTAGGTGAGTATTGACTTGCAAGTTAGGATCAGGAACTCACATATATTCATGAAAACATAATAGGTTCAGATCTGAATTCATGGCACTCGGGCCCTCACTACAAAAAAAAGACACATCTGTGACATTTTGGGCCGAACGAAAAAAATTCTATCATACTTATGACAATTCTATGACGATAATTGTGACAAAACCCGGTATCATTATAGATGTAGTGGGGTCCTACTTCTATGACAAAAAATCATGATAGAAAATGGGCTTTTCGTCCTGGGCGGGCCGGAGACGCAGCTACATGACATTCTTTGGGCCGTCCATGACGGAAAAAACGTGGTAGAAGCAAGGGCGAGGAAAATATCGGGGTGTTTCCGGTTACGGTGGGTGGTCGGGGCCGAGCGATGCGCGTTTCTCTCGTACACGCACACGCGTGGGTGCGAGGCGTTGGGCTCTAACTGAACCCAAGCGAGGCGTTGGGCTCTAACTGAACCCGAGCGATTGCATTGCAGGCTACACATTACTGAACCCGAGCGATTGATCGATGGCTGTTAACTGAACCCGATCGAGCGATTCCTTCGCTACTGCTGCTAACTGAAGCCAATCGATGTTGCCTCTGGATGAACAGTGATCGTTGCTGGGGGGTCTGGATGAACATTTCCCGGTGTGGTGGATGAACAGGACCCCGTGGTGTTGCCTCTAGATGAACAGGACCCCGATCAATCGAGCCGGTTGGGGCTGGATGAACAGGACCCCGTGGAGGGCTGGATGAACAGGACCACCCCGTGGAGGGCAGGATGAACAGTAGACGGTGGAGGGCTGGATGAACAGTAGCCCGTGGAGGGGTGGTTGAACTGGAGCCCATGGAGAGGGCTGGTTGAACAGTAGCCGGTGGAGTAGCGCGCGGTGGAGGCTGGATGAACAGGAGCCCGTCGATGAACAGTCGTAGGTGGAGGCTGGAGGAGGTCGACGGTGGATGAACAGTAGCCCGTGGAGGGGGTCGACGGTGGAGATGAACAATATCCCGTGGAGTCCCATTTTGCGGTATGCCACACCCCTCCCGATGAACAGGACCCCCGTTTCGACCGTAGCGCTCCAACACAAGTCTGTTTCCTCCGTTTTGCGGTATGCCACACCCCTCCCGATCAACAAGACCCCCGTTTCGACCGTAGGAGGTCCGTTTCCTCCGTTTTGCGGTACGCCAGACCCCTCCCGATGAACAGGATCCCGTTTCGAATGTGACCGGTCGAACACAAGGTCGTTTCCTCCGTTCTGCGGTACGCCAGGCTTCGTTTCAATCGGCTGTTCCGTCCAAGCCCTCCCGATGAACAAGACGACGCATTCCGTTCCGACCCAGCCGGTTGGCTCCCCATGAACACGACGACGCAGTTTTTTTGTTCCGACCCAGCCATGTACACGAGCCCTGGCCGTACGTATGCGCGAGTAGGCGTTCGAGACCCTGCCCGTATGTACGTACGTGGCCTTTTTTTTTCTTGCACACTGGCCGCTGTACGTACATGTACATGCTATGTCCGCGCCTCTACTACGACACATGCACGCCTCTACATCGACCAGTATCTGCGTACACGTTCGCGACCAGAATGACAATGCTACGTATGCTTCGACCAGGTGGGTCCCGACTGTCAGGCACTTCCTTGCCTGCGAAGATGTAGTTGGTGGGTCCCAGTAGTCAGGGGGAAACGTTTTTTTTGCGAAATACGGTGGCCCGTCCGGTGGGTCCCCACTGTCAGGTGGAGGAATGCTACCTCTTGAGCACTGGCGTTGGTTTTCCCTTGAAGAGGAAAGGGTGATGTAGTAAAGTAGCGTAAGTATTTCCCTCAGTTATTGAGAACCAAGGTATCAATCCAGTAGGAGATCACGCACAAGTCCCACGCACCTACACAAACAAATAAGAACCTCGCAACCAACGTGATAAAGGGGTTGTCAATCCCTTCACGGTCACTTACGAGAGTGAGATCTGATAGATATGATAAGATAATATTTTTGGTATTTTTATGATAAAGATGCAAAGTAAAATAAACGGCAATAAAAATAGCTAAGTGATGGAAGATTAATATGATGGAAAATAGACCTGGGGGGCATAGGTTTCACTAGTGGCTTCTCTCAAGAGCATAAGTATTACGGTGGGTAAACGAATTACTGTCGAGCAATTGATAGAATTGACCATAGTTATGAGAATATCTAGGTATGATCATGTATATAGGCATCACGTCCGCGACAAGTAGACCGAAACGATTCTGCATCTACTACTATTACTCCACACATTGACCGCTATCTACCATGCATCTAGAGTATTAAGTTCATAAGAACAGAGTAATGCTTTAAGTAAGATGACATGATGTAGAGGGATAAACTCATGCAATATGATATAAACCCCATCTTTTTTATCCTCGATGGCAACAATACAATACGTGTCGTTTCCCTACTGTCACTGGGATCGAGCACCGCAAGATTGAACCCAAAGCTAAGCACTTCTCCCATTGCAAGAAAGATCAATCTAGTAGGCCAAACCAAACTGATAATTCGAAGAGACTTGCAAAGATAACCAATCATACATAAAAGAATTCAGAGGAGATTCAAATATTGTTCATAGATAATCTTGATCATAAACCCACAATTCATCGGATCTCGACAAACACACCGCAAAAGAAGATTACATCGAATAGATCTCCAAGAAGATCGAGGAGAACATTGTATTGAGATCCAAAGAGAGAGAAGAAGCCATCTAGCTAATAACTATGGACCCAAAGGTCTGAGGTAAACTACTCACACATCATTGGAGAGGCTATGGTGTTGATGTAGAAGCCCTCTATGATCAATGCCCCCTCCGGCGGAGTGCCGAAAAAGGCCCCAAGATGGGATCTCATGGGTACAGAAGGTTGCGGCGGTGGAAATAGGGTTTTTGCTCTGTATCTGATGGTTTGGGGGTACGTAGGTATATATAGGAGGAAGAAGTACGTCGGTGGAGCAACGTGGGCCCCACGAGGGTGGAGGGCACGCCTGGGGGGTAGGCGCACCCCCCTGCGTTGTGCTCTCCTCGTTGATTGCTTTACGTAGACTCCAAGTCCTCTGGATCACGTTTGTTCCGAAAATCACGTTCCCGAAGGTTTCATTCCGTTTGGACTCCGTTTGATATTCTTTTTCTGCGAAACACTGAAATAGGCAAAAAATAGCAATTTGGGTTGGGCCTCCGGTTAATAGGTTAGTCCCAAAAATAATATAAAAGTGTATAGTAAAGCCCATTAAACATCCAAAACAGAATACAATATATCATGGAACAATAAAAAATTATAGATACGTTGGAGACGTATCAAGCATCCCTTAATTCCTGCTCGTCCTCGAGTAGGTAAATGATAAAAACATAATTTTTGATGTGGAATGCTACTTAGCATAATTTTCAATGTAATTCTCTTATTTGTGGTATGAATATTCAAATCCGAAAGATTCAAGACAAAAGTTTAATATTGACATAAAAATAATAATACTTCAAGCATACTAACTATGCAATTATGTCTTCTCAAAATAACATGGACAGAGAAAGTTATCCCTACAAAATCATATAGTCTGGCTATGCTCTATCTTCATCACACAAAGTATTTAAATCATGCACAACCCCGATGACAAGCCAAGCAATTGTTTCGTACTTTTGGTGTTCTCAAACTTTTCCAATCTTCAAGGGTGGTTGTGGAGAAGACAAAAAGGAGAAGATAGTCTCACATCAACTAGGCGTATCAACAGGCTATGGAGATGCCCATCAATAGATATCAATGTGAGTGAGTAGGGATTGCCATGCAACGGATGCACTAGAGCTATAAGTATATGAAAGCTCAACAAAAGAAACTAAGTGGGTGTGCATCCAACTCGCTTGCTCACGAAGACCTAGGGCATTTGGAGGAAGCCCATCATTGGAATATATAAGCCAAGTTCTATAATGAAAAATTCCCACTAGTATATGAAAGTGATATCATAGGAGACTCTCTATCATGAAGATCATGATGCTACTTTGAAGCACAAGTGTGGTAAAAGGATAGTAGCATTGTCCCTTCTCTCTTTTCTCTCATTTTTTTCTTTGGGCCTTTTCTCTCTTTTTTATGGCCTCTTTTTTTTGTCCGGAGTCTCATCCTGACTTGTGGGGGAATCATAGTCTCCATCATCCTTTCCTCACTTGGGACAATGCTCTAATAATGATGATCATCACACTTTTATTTACTTTACAACTCAAGAATTACAACTCAAAACTTAGAACAAAATACGACTCTATGTGAATGCCTCCGGCGATGTACTGGATATGCAATGAATCAAGAGTGACATGTATGAAAGAATTATGAATGGTGGCTTCGCCACGAATATGATGTCAACTACATGATCATGCAAAGCAATATGACAATGATGGAGTGTGTCATAGTAAACGGAACGGTGGTAAGTTGCATGGCAATATATCTCGGAATGGCTATGGAAATGCCATGATAGGTAGGTATGGTGGCTGTTTTGAGGAAGGTATATGGTGGGTGTATGATATCGGCGAAAAGTGCGCGGTATTAGAGAGGCTAGCAATGGTGGAAGGAAGAAAGTGCGTATAATCAATGGACTCAACACTAGTCATAAAGAACTCATATACTTGTTGCAAAAATATACAAGTTATCAAAGCAAAGTATTACGCGCATGCTCCTAGGGGGATAGATTGGTAGGAAAAGACCATCACTCATCCCCAACCGCCACTCATAAGGAAGACAATCAATAAATAAATCATGCTCCGACTTCATCACATAACGGTTCACCATACGTGCATGCTACGGGAATCACAAACTTTAACACAAGTATTTCTCAAATTCACAACTACTCAACTAGCATGACTCTAATATCACCATCTTCATATCTCAAAACAATTATCAAGTATCAAACTTCTCATAGTATTCAACACACTCATAAGATTTTTTTTACTATTCTTGGATGCCTATCATGATTAAAGAAAATTACCATGCTGTTTTGTAGGACTCTCAAAATAATATAAGTGAAGCATGAGAGAACAATAGTTTCTATAAAACAAATCAACCACCGTGCTCTAAAAGATATAAGTGAAGCACTAGAGCAAAAACTATATAGCTCAAAAGATATAAGTGAAACACATAGAGTATTCTAATAAATTCCGAATCACGTGTGTCTCTCCAAAAAGGTGTGTACAGCAAGGATGATTGTGGTAAACTAAAAATCAAAGACTCGAATCATACACGACGCTCCAAGCAAAACACATATCCTGTGGTGAATAAAAATATAGCTCCAAGTAAAGTTACCGATGGACGAAGACGAAAGAGGGGATGCCTTCCGGGGCATCCCCAAGATTTGGCTTTTTGGTGTCCTTAGATTATCTTGGGGTGCCATGGGAATCCCCAAGCTTTGGCTCTTGCCACTCCTTGTTCCATAATCCATCAAATCTTTTACCCAAAGCTTGAAAACTTCACAACACAAAACTCAACAGAAAATCTCGTGAGCTCCGTTAGCGAAAAAAAAACACCACTTCAAGGTACTGTATTGAACTCATTATTTATTTATATTGGTGTTAAACCTA
The DNA here is from genome assembly GCF_018294505.1 of Triticum aestivum. Lineage (NCBI taxonomy): Eukaryota > Viridiplantae > Streptophyta > Magnoliopsida > Poales > Poaceae > Triticum > Triticum aestivum. The sequence continues at coordinate 473,062,252 of NC_057808.1, forward strand.
CTGTATTCCAACTTCTCTATGGTTTATAAACTCTTTTACTAGCCATAGATTCATCAAAATAAGCAAACAATACACGAAAAACAGAATTTGTCAAAAACAGAACAGTCTGTAGTGATCTGTAACTAACGCAAACTTCTGGAACTCAAAAAAATCTACCAAAATAGGACGGCCTAGACAATGTTTTTATTGATCTACTGCAATTGGAATCAGTATTTTATCACGTTCTGGTGATTTTAAACAATTGTTTTCGTGAACAGAAAGTTTCTGGAATTTTCAGCAAGATCAAATAACTATCATCCAAGAAGATCCTATAGGTTTTACTTGGCACAAACACTAATTAAAACATATAAACAAATCTAACTGGAGGCTAGATACATATTTATTCCTAAACAGAAGCAAAAAGCAAAACAAACTAAAATAAAATTGGGTTGCCTCCCAACAAGCGCTATCGTTTAACGCCCCTAGCTAGGCATAAAAGCAAGGATAGATCTAGGTATTGCCATCTTTGGTGGGCAATCCATAAGTAGCTCTCATAATAGATTCATAAGGTAATTCTATTTTCTTTCTAGGGAAGTGTTCCATACCTTTCCTTAACGAAAATTTGAATCTTATATTCCCTTCCTTCATATCAATAATTGCACCAATCGTTCTAAGGAAAGGTCTACCAAGAATAATAGGACATGAAGGATTGCAAGCTATATCAAGAACAATAAAATCTACGGGCACATAGTTCCTATTTGCAACAATAATAACATCATTAATTCTTCCCATAGGTTTCTTAATAGTGGAATCCGCAAGGTGCAAGTTTAAAGAGCAATCGTCAAATTTGCGGAAACCTAACAAATCACACAAAGTTTTTGGAACCGTGGAAACACTAGCACCCAAATCACACAAAGCATAGCATTCATGATCTTTTATTTTAATTTTAATAGTAGGTTCCCACTCATCATAAAGTTTTCTAGGGATAGAAACTTCCAACTCAAGTTTTTCTTCATAAGATTGCATTAAAGCATCAACGATATGTTTGGTAAAAGCTTTATTTTGGCTATAAGCATGAGGAGAATTTAGCACGGATTGCAACAAGAAATACAATCTATCAAAGAGCAATTATCATAATTAAATTCCTTGAAATCCAAAATAGTTGGTTCATTAATAATTAAAGTTTTAATCTCTTCAATCCCACTTATACCAATTTTTGCATCAAGATCCAAAAACTCCGAATTTTTGGGATGTTTCCTAGGTAAAGGTGACTCATCTCCAGTCCCATCATTATCAAGATTCATATTGAAAAACAAAGATTTAATAGGAGACACATCAATAACTTTTAGATCTTCATCTTTATTTTCATAGAAACTAGAAGAACACGCTTTCACAAAGCAATCTTTCTTAGCACGCATCCTAGCGGTTCTCTCTTTGCACTCACCAATGGAAATTCTGATGGCTTTGAGAGACTCATTGATATCATGCTTAGGTGGAATAGATCTAAGTTTCAAAGAATCAACATCAAGAGAAATTCTATCAACGTTCCTAGCCAATTCATCAACCTTAAGCAATTTTTCTTCAAGCAAAGCATTGAAATTCTTTTGCGAATTCATAAACTCCTTAACACTAGTCTCAAATTCAGTGGGCATCTTATTAAAATTTCCATAGGAATTGTTGTAGGAATTACAATAATTATTAGAGGAATTACTAGGGAACGGCCTAGGATTAAAGTTTCCTCTATACGCGTTGTTACCAAAATTATTCCTACCAACAAAATTCACATCCATAGATTCATTATTATTCTCAATCAAAGTAGACAAAGGCATATCATTAGGATCAGAAGAAACACTTTTAGTAGCAAATAATTTCATAAGTTCATCCATCTTTCCACTCAAAACATTAATTTCTTCTATCGCATGCACTTTTTTATTAGTAGATCTTTCGGTGCGCCATTGAGAATAATTAACCATAATATTATCTAGGAGTTTAGTAGCTTCTCCTAAGGTGATTTCCATAAAAGTGCCTCCCACGGCCGAATCTAAAAGACTTCTAGATGCAAAATTCAATCCGGCATAAATTTTTTGTATAATCGTCCAAAGATTCAAACCATGTGTAGGGCAATTACGTATCATTAATTTCATCCTCTCCCAAGCTTGTGCAACATGTTCATGATCAAGTTGCTTAAAATTCATGATATCGTTTCTAAGAGAGATGATCTTAGCGGGAGGAAAATACTTAGAGATAAAAGCATCTTTGCACTTAGTCCATGAATCAATACTATTTTTAGGCAAAGACAAAAACCAAACTTTAGCATGATCTCTAAGCGAAAAAGGAAATAGCTTCAATTTAACAATATCATTGTCCACATATTTCTTCTTTTGCATCTTCACTAGGAAGGCCGGCGAATTGATCTTTCATGACAAGATTCAACAAAGCAGCATCAATTTCACAAGATTCAGCATCAGTAAGAGGAGCAATCGGAGTGCTAAGAAAATCATTGTTGTTGGTATTGGAAAAGTCACACAATTTAGTATTATCTTGAGCCATCGTGACAAGAAAGCAATCCAACACACGAGCAAACAAGAAGCAAGCGAAAAAGAGGCGAACGGAAAAGAGAGGGCGAATAAAACGGCAATGGTGAAGTGGGGGAGAGGAAAACGAGAGGCAAATGGCAAATAATGTAATGCGAGGGATAAGAGTTTCTGATTGGTACTTGGTATGTCTTGACTTGACTTGAATCTCCCCGGCAACGGCGCCAGAAATCCTTCTTGCTACCTCTTGAGCACTGCGTTGGTTTTCCCTTGAAGAGGAAAGGGTGATGCAGTAAAGTAGCGTAAGTATTTCCCTCAGTTATTGAGAACCAAGGTATCAATCCAGTAGGAGATCACGCACAAGTCCCACACACATACACAAACAAATAAGAACCTCGCAACCAACGCGATAAAGGGGTTGTCAATCCCTTCACGGTCACTTACGAGAGTGAGATCTGATAGATATGATAAGATAATATTTTGTGTATTTTTATGATAAAGATGCAAAGTAAAATAAACGACAATAAAAGTAGCTAAGTGTAGGAAGATTAATATGATGGAAAATAGACCCGGGGGCCATAGGTTTCACTAGTGGCTTCTCTCAAGAGCATAAGTATTACGGTGGGTAAACGAATTACTGTCGAGCAATTGATAGAATGGAGCATAGTTATGAGAATATCTAGGTATGATTATGTATATAGGCATCACGTCCGCGACAAGTAGACCGAAACGATTCTGCATCTACTACTATTACTCCACACATCGACCGCTATCCAGCGTGCATCTAGAGTATTAAGTTCATAAGAACAGAATAATGCTTTAAGTAAGATGACATGATGTAGAAGGATAAACTCATGCAATATGATATAAACCCCATCTCTTTATCCTTGATGGAAACAATACAATACATGTTGTTTCCCCTACTGTCACTGGGATCGAGCCACCGCAAGATTGAACCCAAAGCTAAGCACTTATCCCATTGCAAGAAAGATCAATCTAGTAGGCCAAACCAAACTGATAATTCGAAGAGACTTGCAAAGATAACCAATCATACATAACATAATTCAGAGGAGATTCAAATATTGTTCATAGATAATCTTGATCATAAACCCACAATTCATCGGATCTCGACAAACACACCGTAAAAGAAGATTACATCGAATAGATCTCCAAGAAGATCGAGGAGAACATTGTATTGAGATCCAAAGAGAGAGAAGACACCATCTAGCTAATAACTATGGACCCGAAGGTCTGAGGTAAACTACTTACACATCATCGGAGAGGCTATGGTGTTGATGTAGAAGCCCTCCTTGAGCAATGCCCCCTCTGGCGGAGCGCCGGAAAAGGCCCCAAGATGGGATCTCACGGGTACAGAAGGTTGCGGCGGTGGAAATAGGGTTTTTGCTCCGTATATGATTGGTTGGGGGTACGTAGGTATATATAGGAGGAAGAAGTACATCGGTGGAGCAACGTGGGCCCCACGACGGTGGAGGGCGCGCCTGGGGGGTAGGCGCGCCCCCTGCCTCGTGCTCTCCTCATTGATTGCTTTACATAGACTCCAAGTCCTCTGGATCACGTTTGTTCCGAAAATCACGTTCCCGATGGTTTCATTCCGTTTGGACTCCGATTGATATTCTTTTTCCGCGAAACACTGAAATAGGCAAAAAATAGCAATTTGGGCTGGGCCTCCGGTTAATAGGTTAGTCCCAAAAATAATATAAAAGTGTATAGTAAAGCCCATTAAACATCCAAAACAGAATATAATATAGCATGGAACAATCAAAAATTATAGATACATTGGAGATGTATCAAGGAATAATTATTTTGTGCGTAATAAGGAGGCACTTCCTTACTGCAGCCGTGGACCCAGCTGTCAGCCTCACCACGTACAGTCCACGTCCGATGGAAGCCGTTCCTTGACCACGTTGACCACGCCGCGCCGAGAGCACTAGGGCGGTGGACGATGGCGAGGCCTAGGAAGGGGACGACACGGAGCCGGGGAAGACACGACAGTGGATGCCCACGCGTAGAGGAGTATGAGGGTTCACTGGTTCGCTGCGGTGTGAGGCTACCGTCACCGCAGAATAACAGGGGGTGTGGGTGAGTATAGGGATGGCCTGGCTAGCAGTGGGAGTAGTAGGGGGCGGTGAGGCCTCCGCCGCATCGCAGCCGGCCACGGGAGGCAGGAGCACGAGGCACAACCGGCACTGGTTTGGGCGGCTGGAGCAAGAAGACCAGAGGTTGAAGAAGCACTACGGCCGTTGGATGGACATCGTACGGTCACTGGAGCTAGAATCGTGCATATTGACTAAGTTGGCAAGCCCTCCGTCCCCGTCAACTTACTAGGCCCACAAGTCAGCCTGCCACTATACTGGGTCCCAGCTAGCAGGGGAAGTATTCATATTTTTGTGCGTAATAAGGAGGCACTTCCTTGCGTGCGAAGATATAGCTGGTGGGTCCAAGCTGTTAGCGGCAGTAACATTTTTTCGCGAAATACAGAGGCCCTTTCGGTGGGTCCCAGATGTCAGGTGGAGGAATCATTATTTTGCGTGTAATAAGGAGGCATTTCCTTGCGTGCGGCCATGGACCCAGCTGTCAGCCTCTCCACATACAGTCCACATCAGATGCATGTCGGTCGTTGACCACATTGACCAGGCCGCGCCGAGAGCACCAGGGCGGTGGACGACGGTGAGGCCTAGGAAGGGAATGACACGGAGGCACGGAAGACTCGGCAGTTGTTTCCCACGTGGAGGGGAGTACGACTGTACGAGGGTTTATTGGTTAGTCTGCCGTCGCCGGAGAATAACAGCAGGTGTGGGTGAGTAGAGGGATGGCTAGGCCAGCGATGGGAGTACGGTGGGGCGGTGAGGCCTGCGCGGCAGCACAGCCGACCGCGGGAAGGAGGGAGCAGGCAGGCCCGCCGGCGCTTGTTTGAGCGGCTGGAGCAGGAAGAGCAGAGATTGAAGAAGCACGACGGCCGTTGGATGGACATCCAACAGTCACTGCTTGTGCGTCAACCTTTTTTAGGAAAGCCTCAAATTTGCGGAAAACATCATACAGCCCATCTGCCATTATTTCTAATAATTTACAGCCCGTTTGCTAATTCTTAAGGTTTTTTTGGAGCCCATATTCTTTTTGTTAGCATTACAGCCCATATTGTGGCCACGGTTAAAAAATTATACGAAATTTTGCATATTTCGGTGCGGTCCGAACTGTTTTTTATCCCAAAATTTCGAGTCATATTCAAATTGATTTAAAAAATAAATGTATATCAATATAAAATCCAACAAATTGTCCACGCATAAAAATCAATGCAATTTAAAATCTTGAAATGAAAAAAAGAAATTTGAAACTAATTGCCGGTTTGATGTGTTTTAAAAATGTACAGCCCATTTCTCATTACTGATAGGCCATTTTCTTGGCCAGCCGAATGAAGCTCTCCTCGTCTTGAAAGATTTGCAGCCCAATAGGCCTGACAAAGCGACTTACTTGGCAAATCACAAAAAAACTGGGCTGTGGCCGTGGACCCAGCTGTCAGCCTCTCCACGTACAGTACTCCTTCGATGGAAGTCGGTCGTTGACCACATTGACCACGCCGCGCCGAGAGCACCAAGGCGTTGGACGACAGCGAGGCCTAGGAAGGGGACGATGCGGAGCCGGAGAAAACGTGGCAGTGGATGCCCATGCGGAGAGGAGTACGAGGGTTCACTGGTTCGGCTGCGGTGTGAGGCTGCCGTCGCCGCAGAATAACAGGGGGTGTGGGTGAGTGGAGGGATGGCCTGGCTAGCGGTGTGAGTAGTATGGGGGCGGTGAGGCCTCAGCGGCAGCACAGCCGGCCACGGGAGGCAGGAGCAGGCAGCAGGACCGGCGCTGCTTTGGGCGGCTGGCGCAAGAAGACCAGAGGTTGAAGAAGCACTAAGGCCGTTGGATGGACATCGTACGGTCACTGGAGCTAGAATCGTTCATATTGCTAAGTTGACAAAGCCCTCCGTCCCTGTCAACTTACTAGGCCCAGAAGTCAGCCTCCCACAGTGGTGGATCCCAGCTGGCAGGGGGTATTCATTTTTTTGTGCGCAATAAGGAGGCACTTCCTTGCATGCGAAGATATAGTTGGTGGGTCCGACCTGTCAGCGGAGGGAACATTTTTTCACAAAATACAGAGGCCCTTCCGGCGGGTCCCAGATGTCAGGTGGAGGAATCATTATTTTGCGCGTAATAAGGAGGCATTTCCATGTGTGCGGTCGTGGACCCAGCTGTCAGCCTCTCCATGTACAGTCCACTTCTGATGGATGTCGTTTGTTGACCACGTTGACCACGCCGCGATGAGAGCACCAGGGCGGTGGACGATGGAGAGGCCTACGAAGGGAACGACATGGAGCCAGGGAAGACACAGCAGTGGCTGCCCACGCAGTGGAGAGTACGAGGGTTGACTGGTTCGGCTGCCGTCGCCGAAAAATAACAGGAGGTGTGGGTGAGTAGAGGGATAGACAGGACATGGATGCGAGTATATGATGGGGCCGTTAGGCCTGCCCGGCAGCACAGCCGGCCACGGGAGGCGGTTCCGACGACGCTGGTTTGGGCGGCAGGGGCAGGAAGACCAGAGACTGAAGAAGCACGATTGTCGTTAGATTGACATCTAACGGTCTGACGCTGGTAGAGTCGATTGTTGACTAAGTTTCTCTTTTGATAAACCTTGTGTACGCATGAACTTAGTAGGCCCACAAGTCAGCCTCCAAATCTGTGGCAGACAACATAGATCCCATTTGCTATTTTTTTAATAATTTGCAACTCATTTGCTAATTCTTATAAGTAATTTATTACAGCCCATTTTCTGCCCACGACCATGGTCAAAAAGTTCAACCTTATTTTGCATATTTCGGTGGAGTCCGAACTTTTGTAATCCCGAAATGATAAACATCTTTTAAGAACTTATTGATTTGCCAAAAAAATCATTTTGTTTTTGTAAGCAAATAAGACGTGGGACAATTGAGTTGGTTTAAGGGAAAACCAGTGGTAAAAAAATCAGCGCTGGGAGGGAAAACAACAACAAAAATAAGGATGTAAATATGAAAAGTGAATTTTATGTATTTTCAATATAATGATACATGTATATGAACTAGTAAAACTATTGGTAGAGATTAGAAAACGGATGTAGGACATGCGTTTCAAGAGGAAAATAGAACTGGGCTGTGTGTTTGATTCAGTAAAAAAAAGTGCCTGCGGATGTTGTAAGACAAAATATAACTAACGCTGGCGGGCCAGAGGCCAGTAGATACCTGCTGGATCTTTGTGCCCCGTTGTCGTCATGGGCTGGGCCTGTTAAAAACAAAACCAAGCCTAGGCAGTCTACAGCCCAATTGAAACTTGCTCGACCCACTAGTAGAAAAAGGACCTAATGTGAGACACATTAGTCCCGGTTTGATTTTGGCCCGGTACTAATGGTACCATTAGTGCCGGTTTGAACGGCTATGCATTAATGCCGGTTCGTGTCGAACCTTTAGTACCGGTTCATGCCACGAACCGGTACTAAAGGGGTGGTGGCAGGCTGGCGTCAGGCCGTGGCCCCACGATCACCTTTAATACCGGTTCATGGCACAAACTGGTACTAAAGGGCTAACCTTTAGTACCGGTTCGTGCCATGAACCGGGACTAAAGGGGTCTGACCTATAGTCCCGGTTGGACACACAAACCGGTACTATAGGGCAATTTCCAAACTCTACCCCCCCCCCAGTGTATCGCCATTTCAGTTTTGAAAAAATCTAAAGAAAATGATAAAAACTTCAAAAAATAAAATCCTTCGAGAGGTAGTTATATTACTACATCTACTAGTTAGGAAAATTTAAAAACTTCAATTTGGACATGTTTTGCAAAAAGTTTAGGGAAAATGTAAAACGGCTATAAGTTTTGCATACAATGTCAGAAAAAAGTATAATATATCAAAAAATTCAGCACGAAAATCCGCATCCGATTTTGACGGCCTATGGCTAGTTTGCAATTTTTTAGAATCCTCAAATTCCAATAGGAAAAAAAGATATGCTCAAATTTCAGTTTTTTGGTTAAATCTGGTCAAACTATGGTCAAACTACTTATTCAAGAAGTATTAATGTTACTACATAATTATTCAAGAATATTAGTGTTACTAAATAATTATTTCAATTTTTTGAATTTTGGTCAAATCTGGTCAAACTATGGTCAAACTGTGGTCAAACTTATTTAAGAAATATTAGTGTTACTAAATAATTACTGATTTTTAGAATAATAGTTTCAAACTCAAACGATGAAACGTGTGACCTAATGCTCAAGCTAAACTGCTGAGGGTAATAGGCTTGACAGCTTACATTTGTCAGGAAAACAACATTTGCAGACTTGGAAAGTAGAGGGAATAGAACTCCGAAGTTAAGTGTGCTCAGGCGGGGGGAGTGAGAGGATGGGTGACCAGCCGAGAAGTTAGACGATTTGGAATGAGTGATCCACACTTGAGTACTTAAGAGGAGTGATTAGAGACTAAATCATCAAATAATTCAGAAAATTGAAAATCAAAAAAATTCAAATTTTTTCTCCAAAATTTTCAGAAAAAAATTTCAAAAAAAACACCAACTGGTACTAAAGGTCCCCCATACCACGGCGCGAGCTCACGCCACGTGGTGGGCCTTTAGTGGCGGTTCGTGCCGAACCGGTACTAAAGGGGGGGGGGCCTTTAGTCTCCACTCTTTAGTGCCGGTTGCAGAACCGGCACTAAAGGCCCTTACGAACCGGTGATAAAGTTCCATTTTCTACTAGTGACCTGAAAAAACAATATACGTGCTCAATAAACGAGAGAATTCTGCAAGTACAGACTGATAACTGGGATGCATCAGGGATATTGTTTTTTCATCGTGATAATAAGAGCATGCACTTGTTTCGAAAAAAATGGAGAACTGGGAATTCGAATGGCAGGTGCTTATGCTACCCATCAAATAAAAATCAGGTACCTGAAAATTCGTTTCGAAACAAATGATTCAGCTTTATATCCACGTCGACCCTCGGCATGATGGTTGGAAGCAAATGCCAAGTTCATACCAAAAGATCGTTAACAACAATACCAACTTGCGGACGACAAGGTAGTACAAGTACCAATACCAAACTAACTTATAATCTTTTTACTCCTGGCCCTAGTGTTCGTCTGGTAGAAAATCTTGCAGAGGACCACCTCCCGCTCCTTCTCTTGCTCCAGGTCCCCGAGGTGGTACTGGTGCATCACCCAGTTGGTCCTATACTGGTCGAAGTTCTTGTTGGTGTGCAGCACCAGAACCTTTTTGTTGCCCGTCTGTCGGCCATTGACCATCACCGGCAAGGTATTGCCGGTGTTGTGCCACATCACGTGCATGCCGCACTCCGACTGTATCTGGCGACGCGTCCACGTGCCCCTTTTGAATGCCCTGGAATTGCGCTGGAAGAAATGTTTGCTTAGGCAACTCAGTGTGATACCTGCAGTATTGTCGAATACAGGTTTTAGTGCATGTAGTTGGCATTTTCATAACATCTTTGGCATGTTGCAGTCACTTGTTTCACTTTTTATTAACTGTCAAATTGTAATTGCTTCACCAAGTCTGCGTCTAAAAAGAAAAATAGAGCTATAAACAAAGGAATATGTTTGTGCAAGTAGACGACCGATCGGTGTCTTACCTGGAAGTTTCTCAGGATGGGTCTAGCATATGCCGTGCTCGCTGTCGATGGTTGGTATGAACAAATCAATGAGAGGGTGAGATCTCGCGCTGTCAGCACTCACTTTGGCCTCAAGGTGCTCGATCAGCTCCTGATCCGTGGGATCGAACTTGACGCCAGCCGGCAGCACCGACCAATCCTTCTTCGACTTGCATGGGTTAATTCCAGTTATATGGTACTCAATGTATGATCAATCGACTGTTTTAAGTGAATGATGAAAGATTTCGACAGATAAGTGGTACTCCAAATTTGAAGTCCAGAATACCCGAACACGCCGCCGGGATTCTTGTGTCACCTCACGCACAACGTGTTGTCACGTCAATTCAATGTGTGGACATGATGAATAATTTGACTGACGTATACTAGTACTGCTACTGTACTGATAATGATGATGGAGATGTTGTGCAGTATCTATCCTTCAAACCAGAGGAGTGCTTCAAACTAACAACAGTGCATAATATCCAACAAAAGAGGGCCGTGCTATAGCAGCAGAATACATGGCTCAGTCTACATATCAGTACGAATCAAGTTGTGCATATTTGCTGTTGGCATGAACCACATCGCCGCATGTCGGGTTTGCAAAAGCTGTCCATTGCATGGAAGCTTGATGCCTTTCACACACTGAAGATTATCTGGCAACAAGCTATGTCGACGAATATCTGGATATGGTGATTCATGAAACCCATGGTATGATGTATAAACACAGTCCCCTGGCGAATGGAAGTTGCATAGCACGGTAATCATCGCCGGTGATATGATCGATGATTGGTTGTATGATCGGATAATTGAGCCCGAGGAACATGGAGTGGTTGCTGAGGCTGTAAACCCGCCTCCAGTTGAATACGCCTACCCCAACGGAGCTGGGATCTTTCTCGAACACAAAGCAGCCATAGCCATCAATGTCACGAATGCCCCAGGCATTGTACTGCATGTGGTTTGGTCAATTTGGTACGTGCAAATGAGCATCAAATGAGCACCGTCAGCTGAACGAGCGATAAACCACCACCCATCGGCTGGTATGATTCCAGGTCCTCGAATCATGAAGGCCGGTGCATTTGCGTCTGCTGCAACAATTCAAATTGGAGACCAAAAGGACAAAAATAAACAATCATGTTCAGAGTATGTGTGGAATTAAGATTATTATAACAGTGACACATATCATAGACAGAGAATTGCAATGCTGTGGTCATAATCATACCCCAAGTTAAAAAATAAGCGAATGGCTTTCATATTCTAGCAATATATCATGGTTCAAACATCATGTAACAATGAGAGGAAAACAGATATGACAGGGCCTACTCATATTCTACCATATCACTTACTACAGTTATCATATCAACTCTAAGCAATAACATGCGTTGTTATAAAAATCCTGGAAATGAGAGTAACATATAGAAATCATGAGGTTGTACTCATAACATCTATTCTAACAATCATTAGATACCAATTGTTCTCATATCAACTCTAACAATAACATGTGTGGTCATAAAAATCTAGGAAATGAGAGGAACATATAGCAATGATGTGGTTATAAACATACTATATATTCGAAATTTGTAACAATGAACAGGCAGTCGTATTCTTAAGGTAAAGATGAGATGAGATAGAACAATTACACGACGATAGATTCCACCAGTATAGGCAGCCAATCTGTGCGTCGACCGCATAAACGATGCCATCGTGCACTATAGCATCAGACAGAAGTGTAGGGTAAAGAGGATCGACGATGAGCCATAACCATGTATGGCAACCGGATTCCAGATAGACTAATCCCATGTTGAACACGGCAATGAGCTTGTAATCCATGTAGTCTTCTGATGGTGTGGGCACTTCGCAGATTACAACCTTCAGCAAACAGAGGTCGAGCCAAAAGCTCGACGCGTCTCATGCGTAGTAGGCAGGAGTGTCCGGCGGGCCGCGAGGCTCGATGGCGGCGGTATCCAAAGATGGAAGGGTGATCTCTCGCTGGGTGTAGATATCCACGAGACGCCACGGACTACCGGATTGGTGGATGAGGATGATCCAGTTGGCCTTCATGCCCGCCCAGTAGTGGCCGCGCATGAAGGACATGTGGACGGGTAGTGGTAGCATGTCGAGGGGCACCACGGCAACCTCCGTAGGATCGTTAAGTCGGTGTCTGGGCCACCTGCGAGGATCGGGCATCAGCAAGCAGGGTGTATTGAAAAGAGCCGGCCGGTTGCAGACGAGTAGACGGTACAAAGACACCAAGCATGCGGCCAGACGGACGGTGCTGAGTAGGTCCATACGATTATAGATCTACTCCAAGAGAACATCGGGGAGGGAATTCCAATCACGGCTCTGCGTGTCAGTCGGTTCTGCCATTGGGGTTTTCAGTGCGGGCGGGCGAGTAGAGAGCGGGGGGAAATGGTGTGCGGCCGACGATGGGGAAGAGAGGAGGAAGAAGAAGAGAGGAGGAAGAAGAGTGGAAGACGGGGAAGAAAGTGCATTAAATCTCAATTCTACTACTACTACCCGGATATACCGTCCTTCGGAGTGTAAATAGTTACACCGATGACATATGTGTCTACCACAACAGGGCCCATATGTCAGTTAATGGAGGACAGAAGCATGCTCTACTGGCAAACATGATGGCAGTACTGGGTAAGGCTGATTTAGTAACACCAACACGCTGGTTCAGCTTATTAATTATGTGTCCCATCTACTGCAGCGTGCATTGTCACTTCACTGCGAAGACTAGTTGAATAGTTCTCTCTGACCGAGATGGGGAATAATGGATCGCGAAGACTTCTTTCTACATTATCCCTATGCCTCTACTCTCACTTCACTCATTTTGCTCCGTACGTAGTCACTTGTTGAAATCTCTAGAAAGACAAATACTCCGTATTTGGGAACAGAGGGAGCATTTTACTCCGTATTTGGGAACAGAGGGAGGATTTTACTCCGTATTTGGGAACAGAGGGAGTATCACCATATGGAGGGAACAGAGGAAGCTTGAAATATGAACATGTCAATGGGTGGGAGTAATCCCCATGCATGCATGCATGCAACATGCAACACCCACACGTACACATGGACGCACGCAACACTCACGCACCCATGCGGCACACAGCACACGACGCAACACACACGCTCATGCTCAAGTGTTCAACCTACTCCCTACGTCCGTGAAAGACTGTACATTGAGAGAATTACACATTGACCAGGGCATAATTAACGCCCAAAATTAGCATACTTATTTGTGCATGCGACCATTGAGAGAAGAAGATTAAATGAAGGTCGTTGCATGATGTAATTAAGGATAGACATGTAGCCTATACCTAGAGCACAAGTTGGTGCATTAGTCAATCAATATCGATTTAGATTAAAGGCTAAATGCATTGGAAGTGTAGATGTACTACACTCTTTGTTTTTAGCTGATTTCTTTGCTTTGCCAACTGACAGGTGGGAACCAGAAACCAGGTGACAATTTAACTAGTCAACAAAGTGCCACGTCGACTATGTGGCCAGTCAGTAGGGTGCAATACGGTGCTCTATGACGAGCTAGTGATCGTATAATCATCGCAAAACTATATATAGTGACCGTAAAGAGCGTATTGTTACATACGTTGACCGCCAGTGTATTTTTCTCGTTTCAAATTAAGACATATCAACCGGAAAGGACGCAGTATGGACTAGTACTAGTACTGCTTTGATGTGTCCCGTCAACTCGCCGAACGAGGAGAAGCTTGCTTACTACGCCTCTCCCTCGCCCACGCGCGCGGTGGTTCGCAGGACGAGGAGAGGGTTTTGACTACAACGCCCTCTCCCTCTCCCTCTCCCTCGCCCGCGCCCTCGCGGCGGACGTGTAGCAGTTCAATCGGTGTCAGATTGCCAGAAGCATAATGTGTACTGTCGTATCATCATTGTTGGACCTTCCGAAGAGGCGAAGAGCCAAGTGCAAGGTTCACACGAGTATGAACTGTTGAACCTCCCGAAGAGGCAAAGAGCCAAGCGCAAGGTTTTATAGGAGTTGTCGTCCTAGTAGGAGCGTACTACAACTATAGCGTACGATGCTACTGTATGATGCCGCCACGTCACGTATATCCAACATTGTGCCACCTTTTTTTCTCAAAGAGCGTGTTGGAGCCCGTGCAACAACCACACAAGTTGCACGTACACATAACACATTTACTAGTAATAAATTCTAAAGGACAAATGCCAGTATGCCACACAAATTCATCTCCAATTCATGTGATAAATTTGTGCATGACTAGTCAACATATATTCACAGCGCTACCGTTCACAATTTACAGTACTCCACTTACACGTTATAGATGGGCAACATGTCCTCCTCCAGGTTCTAGTCCCAGGTGTTCTTCATGGATGGCACGATCCATAGCGATGGGCAACAGGAATCATTGTCGCAGCTTTCTACTCCGGTTCCACACGTTGGAGACTCATCCAAGCTGAAGCGGCATAAATCAGGGATAGCGTGTCCCAGCATGTCGTTCATCCGGCGGTGCGCACTGAAGACACAACCATGCTTCATGAACGGCAGGCCTTCCGTGTCGTGCACGGAAGGTGGCATCCGCTTCACAATGGGGTAGCTGTCCCCAATGAAAAGCGAGTACTCTCCAAGAGTGTTCCTCGGCACCCACGTAGCATCACAGGGGTCAAACTCTGTGCCGTTCATCTGGTACACGCGGCATCTCAGATCTGGACACATGGTGACGTACACAGTGAAGGTCCATGCATAATAATGTTGTGCTCAAATATGGTGGTCAGTAATACTGTGCAACAAATAGTACTACTCTGGTATAGAGGAAGTAAAATAACCGGCTTATTATATATAGCCACTCTTGGCTACATGGATGAGATAGTAAGACATGGAAAAACAAAAATGGTGGCAGCTAGTGGGTTCAAGTCTTCAAGGGCCTAGCTAGCTATACGCGTCCTCCAAGGTAAAAAGTACTCCTACTAGTACGTAAGTAGAGTACTAGTACAACAATGAAGGAGAAGGCGAGAGGGTTAAAAAATGGAATACCCGGGTAGATGGTGACGGTCCGATCATGGTAGATTGTGTGACCATGTTGCACATCAGTGGTACCATGGGTAACGACTGCTAAGATAGTTGATCCCAATATGCCAAAGTCAGCTACAAGGTTCCAGGTTAGACCGAATCGCGGATGCAAATGCACATCCAGGATCGGCGATCATATTTTGATCGCGGGATGGCTGGTCCCTGCAAAATAATGGAGTACCGTTAGGGATGCAAATGATGGTTTGTGCATTCCGTTTGTAATCTCCCGTACCGTAGGATGGCAACCAGATGAAACAAGTCCCCTGGCTTGTCACCGCGAAGATGCGGCCTAGATGGCGCACGGCGTCTTCGAACGTGTAGGGGTACAAATCTGCCGCCGCCAACATGCGTCAGCCTCTACCGTTACTGCCTCTTGCATTGATGGCGATCCTTATGTCGAACACCACGATGAGATAATAATCATCGTAGCCGCGTCGCTTTGTCGGCGGGTCTGCAATTGCTATCTTCTTCAATCTCATGTAGGCATCATCATACGTATTCAAGCCCAGCCAGTCCGGAAGGCCGATCCCAATGGTGGAGAAGGGGTCTACCGGGACGGCCGCACTGCTGTGGATGTTGTGCAAAATGATGGTGGTATCCAGCCGGAGGTATGCAAGTCAATCTTCATTGGCACCGACCCAGACCTATATATAAGACGGTGGGCAGCGGAGAAATTACGGGATGGAAATGGAATAACTAAGTACTACATGATCAAACTCCATTACTGACCTGCTCATCGGACAAAACCGACTACCTCTCAACGTCGGCAACTCTAGCGGAGTCAACGTGCAACCATGGCCAGGGAGCGGTGGACTGTTCGAAGGATTGTCCCATAGAAGAACCTTCTCCTCGAGGACGCATGGAAGACCAACAAGCATGGCCTTTTCCCAAGCCATTTTAAGCACCGTCTTGAAATAGTTGGTGCAGGAAGCACCGAGTGTTGCGGCGGTGAGGACGTCGGAGCGGCGTGCGATTTCTCCCAGAGGATCATCATCCAAGGTCTCCCAGCCCCGACGAGGAGGAGAACCGCCTGGCGAATCCATGGGAGCAGCAACGAACTGCCTTCTCTTCGGGGGGAGGGAACTGGCGAGGAGGAGAAAAGAGTGTAGTAACCGCAGGGCCTCGTCCCTTCCAACTGTAGATCATTCCTTCCAACTGTAGCGAAGGGGTGAGGCTATTATTTACTACTAGTACTAGCATTATGGGACGTTATGGGATTGCATTATACTGTAAATAATAGCACTAGTAAGAAATTTTTGGCACTAGCTAGTAGTTTTTGCCGTGGATTAAGAAATTTTGGGTATGTTTTTGCTATTTTTTGTACACGCCAACTAGTGTCAAAAAACATCTTACATTATGTGACGGAGGAGTACGTACTCGTACTGTAGCAGTACTAGTACTACTTTCTCAACTAGTAGTGCGAGGGTACTACTAGTTCTATGTACTGTACTTCTAGTATAGTGCACCAGTTTTGAACTCTTGAATCTCAGGGCCAAGGAGCTACAGTTGGAAGTGGAGGGTACTACTACTGTTCTCTAGAACCATCGCCGTACTATCAATGCAGGGAAAGTACACTTGCGTAGTGGCCTAGTGGGTAC
This sequence comes from Triticum aestivum, assembly GCF_018294505.1. Classification (NCBI taxonomy): domain Eukaryota; kingdom Viridiplantae; phylum Streptophyta; class Magnoliopsida; order Poales; family Poaceae; genus Triticum; species Triticum aestivum. The sequence continues at coordinate 473,079,108 of NC_057808.1, forward strand.
TCTCGTTGCTCTATTCAGCCACTCCTCTCACGTAGCTGGCCTACTCAGCCACTCCTCTCACGCACACACTAGCAGCCTGTTTATCAATGACGGTTACTGCGGGGGCAGAACATTTGAGTTATTTGATACAGCAAGACTAGGCTTTTCGCTTCCATTTGTGGAGGTGTAATGGATCTCGTCGAACTTTGTTAGTACTCCCTCCGGTCCTTTTTAGTTCGCATATAAGATTTGTCTGAAGTCAAACCTCGTAAACTTTGACCAAGTTTATAGAAAAAAATACCGATATTCAAAATGTGAAATCAACAACATTAGATGCGGCATGACTTTACTTTTCATATTGTATAAATTTAGCATTTTAGATGTTAATATTTTTTCATATAAATATGGTCAAACTTTACGAAGTTTGACTTCAGAAAATTCCTATATGCAGAGTAAAAAGGACCAGAGGGAGTAATTCCTTCTTTATGAATGAGATGAAGCAAAGCTATTGCCTCCGTTTCAAAAAACACGTCAAGAGGAATTTCTTTTATAGTAGAGCCGATAATGGAGTGAATTCCATGTGTGCAACGCCACAAGCTACAGAGTAGTAGTAGAGCACTTTACGTACAGAGCCATATTGGACAGTTCTCAATGCCCCGCCAGGCTTTTCCGGCTCCTCGGGCTTAATTGGGAGGCGCTAGTTTAAATATGCTACTAGCTGATGAGGAAGCTGCAAGTGAGGTGCGGCTAGGGCGAGCACGCGAGCCACGGGATGCTGGGAAGGAAAACCAGTTCATGTGGCTAGGCTATCCAGTGCACCCAGATTGTGGTGCCGCACGTCCGTTTGACTTCAAAACTCAAACTACCCGTGTAAAATATTGGCTCGTAGCGAAGTTACTATTTAAAAAAAACCGTTGTGCGTTCGGCCGGGATCGAACCCACAAAACGAGGTATACACTCCCGCGACCACTAGTAGTACTCGTTGGAGTACAACGCAACCTAGAATCGCCTTTTGTCGCTAGTAGTACATTGTTCCTTACAAGAAACCCGTAATAATGCAAGAAACCAATAATAGTGCCAAGAAACTACTACCACTTGCATACGTGGCAGACTTAAGATAAGACTACCTTATCAACCATTGTACATGCTCTTACCAACCAGCCCTAACAAGAAACGACTACTCTACAAAGTGCCGTTATAGGCATGTTTCAACCCATGGCCCTGTTTGGATACATTTGTTGTCAATCTAACCCTGCCATCCAAACACCACTTTGGTTAGAGTTAGTTCAGGGTTAGAATCTAACCTCTGACTTATAGTATCCAAACAGGGCCCATGTCGCCCATTAAGTCAACGCCTTCTATTTGATCGGGCGTTATAACTTGTGGGACCTACTTGTCAGTCTGCACAAAAATCCCCGAGTGACCTCCTACCTCCGGCCCGTCCACCTTTAGTCATCCTCGGCCATGGGACGCAGCTACCGCCGCCGGCAGAAGGCGAGGTCAAAACCGCCGGCGGTGTGGATCCCATCTTGCGGCAGCCTGGATACCAGCTCCGTCTAGTGCTCGCGGCCGCTAGCTAGCCAAGATAGCTCCGTCCAGCTGCTTGTCTGCAAGGTTGGCTAGCTAGATTGGCACGGTGGTGCGGCGGCTTGCTCGCGTGCGCCGTGCTAAGGCCAGCCATCTGGCTCGAGCGAAGGCCAACGCGGCGGCTTGCTCGCTCGTGAGTCACGCTCGGGCCAGCCTACCACCCGTGCGGAGGCCAACGCGGCGTCCGGCCCGTCCGGCGGAGCGACAGCCAACTCGCTCATCACCGCCGCCACCGACGAACACGCATCAGTACTGTTTGAAGTAATGTTCAGGAAAAATAATGATTTGAGGGGAAATAATAGGATAGAAGGTCAGATGTGGGTCCCTCGTGTCAACAGTCAAACAAAATGTGTTGGCTTAAGCTGCCTCGTCAGCACGGACGTGTGGGCCAACCCTGTCATAAATGGGTTTAAGCTAACCTAATCGGTAGGTAGTAGTTTTTGGCGTGGATTAAGAAATTTTGGGTATGTTTTTGCTATTTTTTATACAATAGATTCTTCCTAGAGCTGGTTGAAAGTGGTAGTTTTTTGTTAAATACTCTACATATTGTAAGTAGGAGTGGAAGTTAAGCTTTGGAACCAAATAAGCAAGGCTAGTTACATGGTGCATATGTGTACATGATTGAAAGTAAATATCAACCATGAGTGACTAATATCTTGATGGAGAACTCGAAACTATGGAATACTAGGGAAAAAATTGCATGGTTTGAAATACTAGCAATGTTCATGTGCATTGCAACGAATCATAATTAGAATAATACTTATTCACAAACTTGATACAAAACACTCTAATTTTGATATACATATATCACTAGAGATATATTATGTTTCAATTAGAATATATTCCTTGGGCTGTTTTGGTGAGGTCAGGGAGGGATGTGGTTGGTTTTATGATACTAATTAAGGGTTTTTCTGTAAATTGGTAGACAAGTGGGATGTTTGTGAGAAAAGGCAACAACTTACCTCACAGTCATTAGATGTAGATCTAATGGTCACAAACGACGGATGGCAGACACACCATCATCACCCGCTTAGTCTTCTGTAGGAGTACTAGCAAGATCCGTGCATTGCACGGAACATCAAGATGCATTTTTTTATAAAAACACTCGTTGTGATTGACCCATGCGGGAGTAATCCAATGTGTAAAAACTAATGATATCTCGAGAAATAGGAGATAAGGTGAAGAGGAGTGGGGCGTGGTGGTGATTGGTGGTCGGACTGAGCGGAGGCATGGGGATTGACGACGCCGGGAGTGGCCACCGGGCCAGTTTGTTCCAGAGGCTTCCTTTCTTAATTGCTCAACAATGAGGTTGTTCGAGATAAGGATGAACGAGGGAAGGCCTTGTCTGCAAATGTGGAGAGGGGTGCGGGTATCTTTTAGTTTAATTTCCATCAGTCAGATATAGATCGGACGGTCTATATTGCAAGATGGCACGCATACCATCATCACCAACTCGGTTTTTTATAAGAGAAGAAATATAAGTATGGATATACAAACGTATTATCGATACTTGTTTCCGTAAACTAGCATCTACATTCTATTCAACGCCTCAGCATGTGAGGCCTTAGCACAATGACTTCTCGACTGTGTAAAACAAAGGTTTTCCCGTCGCCGATAAGGAGGGGGTGACGGTGGCGTGCTTTTTGGCTTGCTCTAGTCCTAGTAGTCATACTAGGTGGTCTAAGCACGTGTAGATTTATTCTTTTTCACGTCTCGTGTTTGCCGTACTCCCACGACTGTTGATGAATAGACGGTAAGTTATTCACGGGGAAACCCTTGTTGAGCGTGTTTGTGAGAGAGAGAGTGTGTGTATGTGGAGTAGAGAGACCACTAATGATGTAAACCCAGTATAATGGAAGGGGGAATGGTGTGACACATGTAGTAGCGGGATAGCATGGGTGCGGGCGGGGGGAGCAGACTATTTGGAAGAGACATCGATTGTGTGTGGGAGAGGGGTGCGAGAGCGAGAGAGAGAGAGAGAGCTAGCAACAGAGAGAGAGAGAGGAAGCGAGGGGGCCTTTGTGTCCATAAATGGTGTATAGATAGAGATACAATGTTGATGTTGTTTGAAATTGGCATATGTACGGAGATGCAAGGGAAGCGAGTCATCGTGTGAGAGATCTAGAATAGATGGTGTAGAGAACAATGTGCGAGATCGAGAATGATGATACATTAGGGAGCTATGGAAAGAGTCACGACATATATGTATACAGGGAGGAGCTGGGGCGTGTCCGCATGTGGGAGAGATAGAAAGAGGAGAGTGGTGCACAAGGAGACAAAGTGTGCTCTTTTTGCAGTGGGGGTGGTGTGTGAGGTGAGTGTGCGAGAACCACATAACTAGGGAGATAGATGTTTGGGGGCAACGTTTTGTGTGTATGGGAAAGATACACTCTACATAGTACGTGTGCTTGGAAAGAGAGATGCCGGGAGACCTAGTTAGAGAGTGGGGGAAGAGATGTGTGCATGCCCAAGAGACAAAGTGATAGAGACCTATATTGGGGTCCGTACTTTAGAAGAGAGAGGGGTGGTAATGTGCTCGTGTGTTGGTGTTTGGGGGAGAGAATGACTTCTCTGTGTGTGTGTGGGGGGGGGGGCGACGAGGGGGGGGGGGTTGGCTTCAGATAAAGAGTGAGGTGTCTATATTTGAGGGACTTTAGCGTAATTGAGATATACATGGTCAATAGTGTGTGCACTCAAGGTTGATCAATTTGTTTCACAGTTTGGACTATGAGATAACGATACTTTTGAACATGCGTGATATACTTTGATGTACCAAAATTACAAACCTAAGATTGGAATTTTGGAATTCGACTCCATCATTAGCTTTTGTAATTCATTTAAACGGAGGTACATTTTTAAGCCGGGATTTCGTGATTTCAAATTCATATATCAAACCTAGAGATATACACATACGGGCATGTTCAAACTTTATAATCATCCACTTTATTCATACACATACACATTTTTGCTTTTGTCATCATATTTAGGATAAACACATTTGGAATTTCATTTGAATTGGACCATATGATGGTATTTGCTTGTAGTAGCTCAATGATCCATATTTGAATTGAATGGACAATCTAAGTTTCGAGTTGGAGACATTGATTTTCAAAACTTGCACTTTTTTTGCGTGCAAAACAAACAAATTCTCGGCCATGATATCATAGTCGGCCGTACAAGAGCAGAATATAATTTCAGGCGCCAAAAGCTTTCAAACTTCCCGCTCACATCGAAATATCTCGCGCCCGAAAGTTTAGCCCTGCGATATTCCTGTTTTACCCCTGCCACATGAACGGAAAAGGGCTGCTTTGGTAACTCCATTGTTTTCCCCTCTTTGCCCCCAACATTCTTCCCCAGAGCCCCTCCCCTTCCCCTCCCCGACCCCCCCAACCACGGCAAGCCGCCGAATCTAGTCCTCCGCCGCAGCGGTGGACCTCACACCCCGACGGATCTACCTTCCGCACCTTGGAACCCCCAACTGCCAACTCACCACTTCACCGGAGCCGCTTCAGCGACTGGCTTGTACACCGCTCCAGATCTCCTTGACCGCCATCATGGTCCACCGCACCGGATCTGCTTAACCGGCGCCCTCGTCCACCACAGTGTAGGCCCTTCACTGACTCCCTCGTCCGTCCCTTCGCTGGCCCTTCATACAAGCCCTCGTCCGCCGCAACAGATCCGCCTCACCGAAAGCACTGTACAACGCGCCCGCCGAAGCCTTCGTCCACTGCACCGGACCCGCTCCACGGACGCCATATTCAACTCCACCGGCCCTGCTTTACCGACGCCGCAGCCTCATCAGGTTATTTCGATCTGTACTCCTTCGGTTTTTCTCTTTATCGTGCAACTGTTCACTTACCACAGATGAGCTTTCTTGTATGTCGACAGGCGCCGCAACCGTAGCACCGGAGCCGCTTCAGCGACGGCGACAGCCGGCCCAAACTCAACCGCAACACGAGCACCATCGACGATCCTTAGCTATCAAGTATGCCAACGATACCCATACGCCGCCGAGAATCAGGTACTATTATCCAACGGCCGGCGCCTACGTTCACTTTCTTAGCATAAGCACCGCACCTTTGAATTTCTTCAGGGCATCATTCAGTTTTTCATGAGACGCGTTATTCTGCTTGCACCTGTAGGGCCATACTTCTGGCAGTGAACATGTTACATGTGCTAAATTACATACCAGTGCACATATAGTTAATATGCTTTAGTTTTGTCCTAAGTATTACTGTACTTCCTAGATATCACTGCCTACTATTTTACTTCTTGCATGCTATATTTATGATAATGGTGTTGTTCTGATGCCACCTGTTGGTTCCATCAGACTGCTTCATGTTCTCTATGCTTAATTACACATCAGCAAACTAGCATGTGGTTCCGCTGGTTTTTGTTCGTTTTACCCTACATTTTCTGATGCTAGCTATTACATCACTGCTACGAGCCTCTGTTCATTACTTTTTTGTGTGTTCTTGATCTTCCCAAGTTGCATGACTAATTTGATGCTTCTATTAATTATGGAGCTGCCAACCCCATCAAGCAAAATATTTGTTCTTTTGGGGCTGGCACCTCGAACAAGCATAAAAATAGAGGGAAGCAGATATATTGTCGTGTATGCACACACCCTTCTTTCATTAGTTTAGATGAACCATTGATGATCAATTCGAACCAGTGCATGCGATTAAAATTAATTTTACCTAAATAGAGGGTGCAGAATAAACTACAACAAGTAGATTTGCAACCACGGGATGCTGACGATATCTTCAAAGAACATTGCAACAGCAGCGAGGCTTCACAGCAACATATGGTAAGCCAGTGTGTTTTAGTACATGTGAAATGTAATGCGTGTGGGCTGCTTTCTTGGCTTGTGCCCTCAACCTGTAATCCTACAGAATAACAAATAGTTCAGTTGTCTGCTTTGCTGTATTGCTTGATTCGAATGCTTGTTTGTTACTTGTTACGCTATACCTGAGTTGGCCAATATGTCAGCAGTGCCTGCTGTACTATCGTAAAGAAATGCATGCCTAGTTCATTTGAGTCCTTAACTTTTCCTCTGAACTTCATCACAAGACTGTCTTCGTAGTTTATATGAGGCCACACTGTTAAGTGCTTTCTCAGATTATTTCAACTGCTTAGATGCCTTGGCAACTTAAATATAGCGGTGGTACACTCCCTTTCAACTAGGGATGTCAACTGGGTCCCGTTTAATCCCGATTAAAGTCCACTAGTGGTATGATAGTTCAAAAGAGTTTTTGTTTTTTGAGGAAAATGAACCAGGGAGCTAGCAAAAACTAACTAGATGGGACTGGCGGATGTCGTTTATTTGCCACTTACATCCCTAGTTTCATCTTACCATTTTAATTTCTTTTCGGCTGATGCTGCTTCGAACCATTTAAATATAGCTTGCCATGCTCGGCAATAATTCGTATGTCGTTTACCATGTAAGCTTACTGCCTGGATCATGCGATAACTATCTCTTACTTATGTCCAGCGGAAACCTTTCAGGATGCCGTTCACACTAGGACACAATGTACAACCCCAGAATCTATTTGTGGAAGCAGTGCGCCATCCATGTTACCAGATGGTAGCAGTTCAGAGGCAACACCGCCGGAGAGCAGTCTGAGCACAGATATTATAGTTCTTGAGGCTCTACTAGAGGCAGAAAGAGATGGTGTGGCTGCCATGAATGAGGTAATCTCGATCTTGAAGCTGGAAATTATGCAATTAGCTGCACGCATTATGCAAGCAACCCAAGAATTGGAGGAAGTAAGAATGTTGCATTTGAAGACGGAGGAGGTCCTGCTGCTTCTGCTATCTGAAGCCCAGGGTAATCCCAGTTCTTCTTTAGATAGCAGTTGAAATTGTCATTAGATTATTGTACTTGCATGTTGTGTCATGTCTCTGAATGGATTATGTTGTAAGACCCCCTATGTTGTCCATGTGTTGTAATGATCCGAATTTTTTAGGCGAGGTAATCCTCAGTACTTGTATGATTGACATAAGGTGAACTGTTTTTCGTGTGAGCATATTGTATTGGATGAAATAACTGTTTGACTCAAAGTGTATCCAACCTACTGAATTCGAAGATCACGGCATTTCTAAATCATAATCATATATAAAGGTGGAATAAATCTTTGTTGTGGTTTTGAAGAAATAAATAACAAAACGTAGAATTATCTGTGGATATTCGTAATCGAATAAAAATTGGATTTGGATTTAGTTGCCAGGGCCCAGGGCAAACGTGAATGCTAATTCTCCCAAGTTTTGAACGAAGCGGCTAAACACCCACTATCATTTGTGGGCTGCCCGAAGCAAGTGTTTGCGAGATGGAAATTACTGTCTACCCCTGACACTTGACATCCTTATCGACCGGATTTACACTGCTGTCGATAGGGGTAGACTAGTAACTTCAATCAGACGTGACACGACGGCCTCTGAGCCCATTCAGACACGGTGGGCGCCAAACGTGGGCGGCAAAACACATTTGATTCAAGCTCGTCCGAAAGACATGTGTCTCTCCCTCCATTTCCCCATTCATCCACGGTGGGCGGCAAAACAAACTCTCCTCGTCCGAAATCGATGTAGGCTAATATTTTAAATAGGGGCAGATGTGTAACTTCCCTCAGACGTGACACAACCGCCCTACCTGTCAGCCCCGTTCATACACCATGGGCGCCAACCGTGGGCGGCAAAACACCCTCTCCTCGCCCGAAATCGTTACCGGCAAATATTTGGGAGATGCGAGATTACCGTCCTATCCCCAACCGACGTGATGTCCGAAATTTTAAACGGGGGATAAGTTCGTAACTTTCCCACATTTCAGACAAGCGCGTCCCAAAGTTTGAGATCCCCCCTCCCCCTCCATTTCCCCATTCATACACCGTCGGCGCCACGACAACCTCCCCACTGCGGCCAGCCTCCTCCGTCCGCCACCCCATCCTCCACCTTGCCGGAGCCGCTACCCCTACCCCGTCGTCCACTGCAAGAGATGGACGTCTCTCATCCACGGCGCCGGACCAGGATCCTTTCATCGCGTCGTCTCGCTTCATCGGCGCCGTCGTCCACTTTGCCGTTGCCGCTCCTACGACCGCCTCGTCCACGGCAACAGGATTTATCCCCCAACCCGGCCGTCTGCCATCTAAAGTCTTCTTCCCCGCCGCCGACAGCCATCGCACCCGCAGCACCCTCAACGTATCAGCAGGGGCCTACACGGCGTCGCAAGAGAGGTGGTACTCTTCCATATGTGCTTAAGTTATTGATCTCACCCGGAAAATAGATCTTAAATTGTTTACTGTACTTTTCTTGTCCGTACCAAATCGTAGTGGCTAGTTGAATGCAAACATTGGTTGCGAAGTAGCTTTGTCCGGTTTGCACCTTCAGATCCGCCATGTCACGGTCACTATACTCGTAAAGCTTATGGTTTCCCCCCTTTATATTCACTACCATCATCGTAGGTGCTTCACTGCTTCGTGTCGTGCTAGCACTGCTCCTCAAGACCTCAACCCATCAAGCGAAACAACATGCCACTCATAATTCCAAAGCTTACGTGTTGAAATACGAATCTGATATGATGCTCATATTACTAAAACAGAGAACGTTTAATTGGTCACCTAATGTTCCTATATTCATTTCGAAAAGCATGTGCGCCACCCACTGGTCCAGCTAGTTCCACTTTCCTGATTTTACTCTTGATGCTTAGGGTTTTCCCCTTTTATCTACTCTACTATGATCTGCGTAGGTGCTTTCTGTCATACTAGCATTACTCCACCCTTCAAGCTAAACAACACAACACTCAAAATTCCAAAGCTTAGTTGTTCAAATATGATTGTGATATGATACTGATATTAGTTAACAGACACATTTAATTGGTTAGCTAAAGGTCCCACTTGAGTTTCCAAATGCATGTCGCGACATATAGAGAGACAGCAGAATTGCATTTCTTTGTCACTTGTTGACTGTACTTTCTTGTCCATACCAAATCTTAGTTGTTATTTCAAAGCAAATATCGGTTGCTAACTACCCTTTGCGCGGTTTGCAGCTTCAGATCTGCCATCCCACTGCCACGGTCAACACTATACTCATCATGCTTACGGTTTCCCCATTTTATGATGACCACGATCAGCCTACGTGGTTCGTGTCGTAATAGCACTGCTCCACCCATCGAGCTAAACAAGCTTAGTTGTACAAATTCAAATATGATATTATGCTGATATTAGTAAAACTGAGAGATGTTTAATTGGTCAGCTAAATGTTCCTACTTTAGTTTCGAAATGCATGTGAGCCACATATGGAGAGACCGGAAGGAATAGTATTTCTCTGTGCGCTCTGGTTCATCATGGGTGGCCAACCGACATTGTATAGAAAGACTTGTAATATCTTCAATCTGCTTGCTCTTTTGCTCTTCTTTAAGATGATCCTCTTCTCTTGCGGTCGACTGGTCAGGTCGAGTTATTCTCCCTTAGTATATTTTGAATCTGTCAGGTCAGGTCGACTTGTTCTTCTTTACTATATGTTGAAGCTGTCATCTGCGAAGTATCATCACTTCTGGAGCTCTCATATTTTGAGTAGTAGGCCACATTATATTAATGCACACACCAAATTACAGCATGCATGGCACCTCTTAGAAGAATTGCAGAGATAGCACAAAGGGGTTTACAGGGAGGAAGTATTGGATTAGAATCACTTCTGCATTACAAAGATAATCTCACTTGTTTTTATGTTTTCATGCATGTCAGGTATTGAACATTATCAAAATGAATATGAGAATGGGCGCACGAGAGGAATATTGCGGAACAATCCACTGGCTAACAAACTTGGCATGGTGGAGGATGGCCTATCTTATTCACCCATCAAGGTGCATGCTCTAACTTGGCAAGGTTGTATTGGTCGCACATATTTTGCATCTGACCTCTTGCATTACTTCTACTTTGTTACACCATCTGCTTAGTTTAAGCATCATATATGAGTATATGCCATACCTATCCATTTTCTGTACCTATTCCATGTGTCGTCATACTATGTTTTTCCAGTCAAATGTTGTTCTTTCGTAATAGATGTCCAAAAGGAAGAGGGTGATTGCAGATCCTCAAGGAGTACAAACTAGGTATTTGGAAAAGGTAGTGATACCTGTTAAATCAGATAGATCAGCAGCCACAGAAAACACAGGCCCAACTGTAACAGACTTTACCCCTACTCCAGTGGCCAAACCCCTATTAGAACTGCTGACAGCCCAGCGTCAGGTACTGTCTATGATATCAATTCAAAATTTGAACTCCTAAATTTCTGCATGTGCCTTACCTTCTCTCTTGTATGAAAACTAATTTCAGATGAATCTCCTTGCTCAAAGGATCATAGGATCTCACGACAATACTGGGCTCTGCATTGCTCTTGTCAGTACCTCTTGCCCTTTGTCAGCATACTTACACTCATTGCTGTTTGATTATGTAGCATCACTGTAAATGTTCGCTTCTTTATCCTCCCTTTGCTTGAAATTATAAGATCTATATTTACTCTTAGATAAATGTAGAATTAACACAATGGTTATGAAGTTTTGGATTGCTCATGTAAGTACCTGTTGTCATGTACTCCCTCTGTATCGAATTAATTGTTGATCAATTGGATGTATTTAGAACTTAATAGTGCTAGATACATCCATTTGAGCGACAACTAATAACGGACGGTGGTGGTATTACTGTACATGCATCGCGAGATAGTTGATTGTCTAGCATTACTCTGCATCTTATCTGCCCTGCCCTCCACTTTCTCCAAATTATCATATCTACATTTACTCTTACCAAAATGTTGAATAAAGCCAATGCCACTGCACACGTTGATGTCTCCATTCCTCTTGTCAGTACTCTGTAATTAATTGCTATTTGATTATGTATCATCAGTCTGCACCTGAGCTTCATTATCCTCTATTCTTCCAATATTATTTGATCTATATTTACTCTTTGCAAAATGTAGAATAATGGCAACGCTTATAAAGAATTTTCTTTGGGGAATTTATTGAATTACCTTTCCATCAACATGGAGAAGGGCTTTGTCCAGCCCGTGTTAACATGTAATGTAAGTTCATCCTTCTCAAGCCTTCAAACTTTGTTCTAGTATAGATTTGGATAGCCATCATTTCCTCCACTGCTGTTTACATCTGATTGGATGTTTGCAACAACTACCAGTTTTAAATTGTAGTTGTAAAAACATGTTCCTTATGCAGAACAGATCCATTTATTTGCTTATATAATTGTGAAACATGTTACGTGTCTCCTTGTTTCTCTTTTAGAGTCGTATCTCTTATGCCAGGCAGAACTTTAGGAAAGATAGTGAGCCAAACCATCTTGAGGACATCGAGATGACCCCAAGGTCCTGTCTTGATGAAGACAGTGAGTTGAAGCTACTCACCAGCACGTGTGAGACAACCTCTGTGCAGTCGCTGCCTCAATCAGTTCGACTTCTTCAGTCTCAACTTAAAGCGGAAAGGCTTGCTTCAGCTCAGCTCCGACTTGAAGTCAAAGATGTAATGAAGATATCAGGGGACCGCCTTGCGCACTATGGTGCCATACAGCTAGGGATGAAGCATCTATCATTGACACAACTGAGGTCTCATCAGCTTGTTCGGCTGCTTGCGGGGCCCGAGCTTGCCAGGTCTAGTGCCTTCTGAAATGCTCTCAGTTTTGTATATTCTTTTGTCGGCGTGTTTATATGCATCGGTGGCGACCTTTGATGCCCAGTGTATGTAATATGCGGTCATGCTGCGCTTTATTATCACCGGCAGCGAACTTTGATTCCCAGTGGATGTATTATGCCGTAATTTCTTTGTTGTATAGTCTAGGTTTATTCTTTGGTCGATATGATGTAATTTAGGCCGGAAGGTTCAGTGGATCTCCGTGTTGTCGGTCTTCAGGCCGGCCCGTTACTCATATGGGCCAAAACGTGGGCCTATAATCATCTTGGGCCATTAGCAGGTCTAAACCTATAGTAGTTTCCCGCCTTTAACAGGCCATGGGCTACATATTTACTATAGTGACACTGGGCTTCCTATGGGCCGTAGAAACAATGGGCCTTCTATGGTCCGTAGAAACAATGGGCCTTCTACGGGCCGTAGAAACAATGGGCCTTCTACGGGCCGTATCATCAATGGGCCTTAGACGGGCCGTATGATCGATTGGCCAAACATGGGCCAAAAACAGACCGCATTATGGCCGTAAACGGGCTAGAGTTGGAGTCGTCTGTTCATGGGCCGACCATAACCGGCCGTCGTTAATAGGCCATATTTGATGACACTATGAAAACGGCCCAACGTATTAACGAGCCACAAACGGGCCGACTGTAACCACAGGCTGAATTTTGCCCACAAGCAGAAAATGGCAGTAACGGGCCGTAAATAACCGAATGCTGGAAATGAGCCCAAGAATAAATGGGCCCTGAGAAGGCCGAAAGATAACATGGGCTGCAAACGGCCCAATGGATTAATGGGCCGTTAATGGGTATAAAGTGATACACTGTTCATTACGCCAGTTTCACCACGGGCCGTTAATGGGACAAGAGTTACAAAGGGCCTCATATGGGCCGAAAGACGTCATGGGCCATACATGGGCCGGAACTTAAAATGGGCTGGAATCATATTGGATGGCCCAGATGACGCTACTGGGCCTAATTCGGATAGGTTGTAACGGGCCCTGGGTTAGCGGGCTGTAAATGGGCTATATGCGAACAGGCCGTTAACAGGCTTTCTGTGGGCCGGCCCGCCACCTTTTGACCAAGTCAAATGGGCCGGCCTTTTCACAGGAATGGGCCTCTGTTCGGCCGTGCCACGTGTCGACGTATCATAGGCGCCTTCGGTCCAATGAGTGGATGACATCTGTCACAACGGTGAGCCGACATGTGTTTCGTCCAGCCAATGATGATTTTACACGTGGAAAATCCCCATTGGCCGGGCTGTTAGCGGGTTATCGGATCCAAAACCGGACCCGATAGCTTAACGGTGTTCCGTTACGGTGGATGCCACGTGTCGGTCACCCTTGACGAAAGCACTTCTATGACGCGCGATTTATCGTCATGGAAGTGGACACTTTCGTGATGATAATTTTGGTAATGTCATGGAACACTTCTACGACATCACATGTATGAATATCTTGATTCTGTCATAAATTTGTCATGGATGTACATGCATGACAGAAAACGTGACCTACTGTGACAAACACGTATCATCACGGAACTGTATATTTTTTGTAGTGCCTAGTGACAAGCATTAAGCATAGCAAAGTCATAGCAACATCAATCTTAGAACATAATGGATACTAGGGATCAAACCCTAACAAAACTAACTCGATTACATGGTAAATCTCATCCAACCCATCACCGTCCAGCAAGCCTACGATGGGATTACTCACGCACGGCGGTGAGCATCATGAAATTGGTGATGGAGGATGGTTGATGATGACGACAATGATGGATTCCCCTCTCCAGAGCCCCGAACGGACTCCAGATCAGCCCTCCCAAGGAAGATTAGGGCTTGGCGGCGGTTCCGTATCGTAAAACGCGATGAATCCTTCTCTCTGATTTTTTTCTCCTCGAACGTGAATATATGGAGTTGGGGTTGAGGTCGCTGGAGTCCCAGGGGGCCCACGAGGCAGGGGCGCGCCCCGGGGGCGCCCTTCACCCTCGTGGAGAGGGTGTGGGCCCCCTGATGCTGATTCTTTCGCCAATATTTTTCATTAATTCCAAAACATGTCTCCGTGGATTTTCAGGTCATTCTGAGAACTTTTATTTCTGCACAAAAATAACGCCATGGCAATTCTGCTGAAAACAACATCAGTCCGGGTTAGTTCCATTCAAATCATGCAAGTTAGAGTCCAAAACAAGGGCAAAAGTGTTTGGAAAAGTAGATACATTGGAGACGTATCAGCCCCTCGCAAACACCGAGCAGAGGTTTCTCAGAATTCTGACTTAGCTTTTTAAAGGCGGGTCTTATCCGACAACCACTTAACCCTTCTGACTCAAATTATCAGGGAACCTCTCACTCCTCCTCTGGCAACTCAACTGGGACTCAGATTCCCCTCTTCAAAGTCATTTTGGGGTGAGAACATTAAATTTCTTTGCTTTAACACTTATACGGTTGATATAACCTCTTCATGTGTCTTATTTTCAGTGGTATAGCCAATCCCAACAAGAAGCTGAAGGTAAATAAGCCGGCCAAAGACCCCAAGGCTGCTGAGCCAGAGAAGCAGACAATGTCTGAATCTTTACATCAAACCTCTGAAGCTGCTGCTGATGAGCCGCCACCGGAGACCCTCAACGTCACCGGGGATCCAATGGGTGTTGATCCGCCCAGTACTAAACCGCCAAGTCCTGACAAGCCTGCTAAAGAAGAGGCTGAAGACGTTGTGGTCACTGGGACTGGTTATACAGAGCCAGGCAACCCCACCGTTTTATCAAAGCACAGTGCCAAGGAAGAATTTTCAGTTGCTGACAAAGGCAAATGGAAATTGGACTTGGAAAGCTACGCCAGCTTCAGCGCCAGTGAGATTCACTCGGGCTACTTAAGCCGCCTGCATACTAGCCAAGACATGGAAGTCGGCTTAGTCAATCTGATGAAAGAGCGCTTTGAGGTAAATACCGAAACCCTTCTCATATGAATATACTAGCACATATGCCCGCGCGTTGCAACGGGAGATTTTTTTGCGAGAAGGGTCATGAGAAATTGATGTGTCCATCAAAATGGTCTCCGTAGCGGTAGGGCAACAGAGCGTGGAGTTGTGGTGCTCTCACGGGTCATGTTTGCCCCGGGAGATATTGAAAGTGGTGGGGTTGGTCGGGGTGGTGGCCACCACTCAACTCGTGCCTTTTTTTCCTCTGTGTCCGCGTCCGTGTCTACGTTGTGGTTGCCTCCTCATTTTGTGGCTGCCCAGTGACCTTCGGGGCATAGTTCCTTCCACCACTCACTCCTACAATGGCGTAACCGGATGGATTACTAATTCAGCGAATCCCATTTCATTGCCATAATCAGCGCATAACCAGGTAGCCCCTGCTTTACCAGGGTTTATTCCCTTTAATTTTTTTAGCGCTCACTTGCATACATTTTTTAAATCAGAGCCAAACCAGCATATCCTTTTTTATTGGCATGTGCCTACAATTTTTTTATTATAGCCAACCAACATATTCTCTTTTATCGTCAAATGGCACGTGGTGTACACAACAATTCGCGCCTGGGTTAGGCCACAGGCAGTTACCAAAATGGCGTGTGTTTGTAAGGCACGAATAAAAATCCAAAGAACCTGCTGAGTTGAAGGATTAGACTCACAACCTCAAAAACTCGACCACGTGTTGCTAGCCTTTCGAACAAATAGCTCCTGCTAAAAAATGGCCAGGGCGAATGTTTAAGAACATAATGTAGCGTAACATTCGAAACATTTTTTGTATTTTTGCATCTTTTTTGAACTTTTCAAAGAATGAAGTAATAATTATGAAATTATGTATATTCTTCGAAATGTGAGCAATTTTTGAAATCCTGATTTGTTTTCTAAGATGCGAGCATTTTTTGAATATTCTGTTAACTTTTGGAAAAACACGAACAAAACTTGTAACGGTTGTTTTGAAATTCACAAACATTTTTTGAAAACATGAACCTCTTTTTAAGAAAACGAATTGTTTTTGTATTTGTGAACAATTTTTTAAAATGAAAACATGTTGTGAACATTGAAAACAATTTTTTAGACTTGTTTTTTAAACACACGCAATACATTAAATTTGTGAACATTTCAATAAATATGTATATTTTTCAAATTTGTATCATTTTCTAAAATACAATCATTTTGAAAATCTTGAACAATTTTGGAGAACATAAACATTTTTTAAAATGCGAACATTTTGTAGTTTGGAAAAAAATTAGAACGAGAAGAAAAAAATTAAAGTTTCAAACATATTTCAAAATGGGAACAAAATTTTATGCGGATTTTACGAAAATTTAAACAAAAAATGGATCTCTGAAGAAAAAATGAAAATATATATTATGAAAAAAAGGAAAAAACTTGCAAAGGAAAAACAAAACAAGAAAGAGAAAAGAATGGAAAAGAAAAATAGAAACGGAATAGAGAAAAAACGAAAATGGGCCGGCGCAATCTTTGGCTCCCTATGTGAAATTTTGACTATTTTCCGCCCCATGCCCCTGATGTTTCTCAAATACATGGGCAGGAAACCAATGGGCTGGCTTTGCTGGGCCGCAGCGTGCGCGGCCCACATACAAAATTCTGAAAAAAAAACTGTTTTTCTTTTCTAGCAGATGGACGCATAAAAATTTAGTACCACCTTCGATACAATAAAAATATTTTCAGTGGGAACGGATGAGAAAATTGGAGAAACGCACCTTGCTTTATTAGTAGGTATAGATGTCAGCCGTCAAGTCTATAGGATACGAGAGAATTGAGAATGTTGTAGACTTAAATGATAGCCTTCTTGCGATCCGTCAAAATTACCGTATCTCCATTAGATCCAAATGAGTAGCCCCCAAGGGCCGGCTTAAGCTGAATAGTTAAGCCGGGACTTAATATCATGTTCGAAAAAATCCGTATATGTAGCCCCGATGAACCCGCTTAGTTTAAAAAAATCGAGCCGGGTCATTAAGGTTTTGCTTTGAAAAAGAATGACCTACATTAGCCCCCAAGTGCCAAGTAGAGTACTTGTAATGTGCTTGGGACTTCAATAGAATGATTATCATGATTCCTAAGTGTTTCTTGATTTATCTTTGCAGGCTGAATTAAGCATGAAGGAGTCTCAGGTGGTCGATCTGCGGAAGAATATCACATTACAACAATCAGAAACTTCAAAGGCCAAATTAGAACTGAAAGCCACCTTGGAAGTACTGAAAAGTTGAAGACGGACTTCAACACACAGAGAGCTGGCTGGGAGACCAAAAAAGCAGCTATACTTAAAAGAGCTAAGATGCTGAAGCTGCTCTTAAGCCAGTGACTAAAAAGTTATCCGGTTTAAAACGACATGTAAATCAGATGACAGCCGCCATCTTTGGTAAGTGACGTTGAATCACAATTTTGCACCGGTAATTTTCTTTAACCCGCTTGGCTACTGATCATATATTTGTGCAAGCAGGCCCCAGAAGCTCCAACCTTGGACAAGATATGCTGGTGAAGCTGAAGGCGGTTTACACTCCGGTGGAGCAGTTGTACACAGGCACGCAGCGATCCCTAGCAGTCATCTCGCATAATAAACAACCACCTTCACTCATCAAGGATGTATTGGACAAGTTATCTGTCATGCCTAAGAGAATTGATCCGCAGCTCGAGCCGGCGCCTGATACGTCTCCAACGTATCTATAATTTTTTATTGTTCCATGCTATTATATTATCTGTTTTGGATGTTTAATGGGCTTTAATATGCTCTTTTATATGATTTTTGGGACTAACCTATTAACCGGAGGCCCAGTGCCAGTTGTTGTTTTTTTTTGCCTATTTCAGTGTTTCACAGAAAAGGAATATCAAACGGAATCCAAACGGAACGAAACCTTCGCGAGGATCTTTATTGGAAAAAATGCAATCCAGGAGACTTGGACTGGAAGTTAGAGATGCAACGAGGCGGCCACGAGGCAAGAGGGCGCACCCAGGGGGTAGGCGCGCCCCCCACCCTCATGGGCCCCTCGTAGCTCCACCGACCTACTTGTTTCGCCTATATATACTCTTATACCCTAGAAACATCCAGGGAGCCATGAAACCACTTTTCCACCGCCGCAACCTTCTGTAACAGTGAGATCCCATCTTGGGGCCTTTTCCGGCGATCTGCTGGAGGGGGATTCAATCACGGAGGGCTTCTACATCAACACCATAGCCTCTCCAATGATGAGTGAGTAGTTTACCACAGACCTTCGGGTCCATAGTTATTAGCTAGATGGCTTCTTCTCTCTCGTTGGTTCTCAATACAAAGCTCTCCTCGATGTTCTTGGAGATCTATTCGATGTAATACTTTTTGTGGTGTGTTTGCCGAGATCCGATGAATTGTGGGTTTATGATCAAGATTATCTATGAACAATATTTGGTTCTTCTCTGAATTCTTATATGCATGATTTGATATCTTTGCAAGTCTCTTCGAATTATCGATTTAGTTTGGCCTACTAGATTGATCTTTTTTGCAATGGGATAAGTGCTTAGCTTTGGGTTCAATCTTGTGGTGTCCTTTCCCCGTGACAGCAGGGGCAGTAAGGCACGTATTGTATTGTTGCCATCGAGGATAAAAAGATGGGGTTTATACCATATTGCTTGAGTTTATCCCTCTATATCATGTCATCTTGCTTAATGCGTTACTCTGTTCTTATAAACTTAATACTCTAGATGCATGCTGGATAGCGGTCGATGTGTGGAGTAATAGTAGTAGATGCAGAATCGTTTCGGTCTACTTGACACGGACGTGATGCCTATTTTCATGATCATGCCTAGATATTCTCATAACTATGCGCTTTTCTATCAATTGCTTAGCAGTAATTTGTTCACCCACCGTAATATATGCTATCTTGAGGGAAGACACTAGTGAAACCTATGGCCCCGGGGTCTATTTTACATCATATTAGTTTATCGTCAACTTGCCAATTTTTCTCGTCATTTATTTTGCAATCTTTACTTTCCAATCTATACAACAAAAATACCAAAAATATTTATCTTATTATCTTTATCAGATCTCACGTTTGTAGGTGGACGTGAAGGGATTGACAACCCCTTTATCCCGTTGGTTGCAAGGTTCTTGATTGTTTGTGTAGGTACTAGGCGACTTGCGTGTAGTCTCCTACTGGATTGATACATTAGTTCTCAAAAACTGAGGGAAATACTTACGCTACTTTGCTGCATCACCCTTTCCTCTTCAAGGGAAAACCAACACATGCTCAAGAGGTAGCAGCGCCATCACTGCTTTGAGCCGGGCGAAAGCATGGCAGGCGGTGTTAGACCAGGAGGAGATGGCAACTGGCTGTCCGATCTTGAAAGAGGACGGGTCTCCCATTGATGCTAGCGACTTCACCAAATGTGTAAAGGAGATGCGCCCTTTAGCAACCAAGCTGGCCGAAGAAACTGATTTGTCTAAGTATCAGCCGGCTTACACAAAGGAGAATGGAAAAGTGAAAGCACCGGCTTATGAGATTGTTGAGGTCATTCCTCCAATACGTAAGCACACTTTTGCTCCTGATGTTGATCCATCCAACCTTATAGACGATGAAGCCGAATTCAAAGCTTTAACTGGCATCTACTGGACATCATCTGAATTCTAGACAATGGAGGGAGGAGAAGAAGAACCAGCGCAGGATAACCCGAAAGCTTCAACTCGCCAAGACCAGGACAACTGATCCACGGGGCAGCTCTCAGACTGCAGCGCGGTGTTTCTTTTTGAAAACTCTTAATCATTTGGGCTTTGGAAAGTCGTGTAATAGGCTAGTTGAAACAATGATCTGCCATGCCATCATGGATGTTTAGCCTTAAAACTGCTGATGAAATATTTTATGTGCCGTGATGAGCTTGCAAGGAATACCATATTGTTTTTCAATGTTCCTGCACACATGGTAAAGCAACATACACCCTGGTGGTTTAAGCCAGGGCGGGTCATAATGTCCAATATAATATCATGTGGCAACTTAAAGTCTATAACCAGAGCAGGTCAAAAATGATCCGAAATATTTATTCAAACATGAAAAGTCATACATGTAGACTGATATCATGATGATGTTGTAATGATTGTAATCCAGCATGGGTAGTAACCCGTAAATATGAAAAAATCATGACTTGAATTTATTCAAGGCACATCATCCTGGTGACTTAAAGTATATAAGCCAGAACTTAGCGGGACCAGAAGAGACTAGCTCTATTTTGTTTTTTGGAAAAATTCCGGTTTTGCTTTTATCCCGTAAGCCGGCTCTCACATGACATAAATCCGTCGTTTTAACCTTAACTAGTTCACGGTCTTATTAAAAATATTGACTGTTAAGAGTACGAACGGGCCACATAGCGGAGAGACTACGACAACAGGTGAGTTTATCCTAGCTCTCTGTAAGCCGGCTCTCACGTGACAAAAGCTGACATTTTAACCTTGACAAGTTCAGGGTCTTATTGAAAAGAGTAACTGTCAAGAGTTCGGCGGGTCACCTGGCGGAGTAGCAAGTTGCAAACAGGCAGGTTTAACTCAAATTTTGCATGGAAGCCGGCCAAGTGGGTATGAAAGCTATACTCATTGAGTAAGAAGCCCCCAAGCGACCAATAAGACGGCTTATAAGCCAGATCAAGAGGGTATGAATAGCTATGCTCATTGAGCAGGAAGCCTCCAAGTGACCAATAAGATGGCTTGTAAGCCGGATCAAGAGGGTATAAATAGCCATGCTCATTGAGCAGGAAGCCCCCAACTGACCAATAAGACGGCTTGTAAGCCGAATCAAGAGGGTATGAATAGCTATGCTCATTGAGCAGGAAGCCCCCAAGTGACCTTATGAACAAACAATAAAGACTGAAATACTTTGAAATGAAACGACAGAGGCCCCGGATTCAGGGATGCTGGCTTTATTATATTGACCATAATATATACATTGATGAAGGTATGTACAGCACAAGAGCTAGTGGCTCAGGTGTAATATGGTCGAAGATGAGCAATGTTCCACGGCCGGCGGGTCTCCTCCTCCGATGTGCATGAGTCCTTGTGGTCTCGAATGTCAATGAGGTAGTATGACCCGTTGTTCAGATTCTTGCTAACCATGAAAGGTCCTTCCCAAGGCGGGGATAACTTATGCATATCTCTCTGATCTTGAATGAGCCGGAGCACCAAGTCGCCTTCTTGAAAGGTCCGGGTTTTAACCCGACGGTTATGATAACAATGCAGATCTTGCTGGTATATCGCTGAACGAGCCGCCGCAAGGTCACACTCCTCATCCAACATATCAAGAGCATCCTGACGTGCCTTTTCATTGATAGCTTCAACATAAGCCGCCACTCGGGGCGAGTCATGACGGATATCGCTTGGAAGAACCGCCTCTGCCCCGTAAACCATGAGGAAGGCCGTGTAACCTGTTGATCTGTTGGGGGTGGTATTTATACTCCAAAGTACTGAGGGTAATTCCTCAACCCAACAACCCGGCGTCCTCTGCAGAGGGACCATTGATACGTCCATTTTGCATCATGTTTCCTTACTGTTATTTATGATGTTTTTATCCATAATAATGTTTTTTGGAGTAATTATAATGCATTTTCTCTCATAATTTGCAAGGTACACACCAAGAGGGAGAATTCTGGTAGCTGGAAATCTGGACCTGGAAAAGCTATGTCAGGCCACCTATTCTGCGCAACTCCAAACAAGCTGACACTTCATGGAGATTTTTAATGGAATATTTGAAGAATATTCGAGCAAATAACTACTAGAGGGGGCCCACCAGGTGGGCACAACCCACCTGGGTGCGCTAGGGAGCCCAGGCGCGCCCTGGTGGGTTGTGCTCACCCAGGCCCACCTCTAGTGCCCATCTTCTAGTATATAGGTCATTTTGACCTAGAAAAAATAAGGAGAGGACTTTCGGGACGGAGCGCCGCCATCTCGAGGCGGAACTTGGGCGGGAGCACTTTTGCCCTCCGGCGGAGCAATTCTGCCGGGGGAACTTCCATTCCGGAGGGGGAAATCATTTTATCATCATCACCAACAACTCTCCCATCTTGGGGAGGGCAATCTCCATCAACATCTTCAACAACACCATCTCATCCCAAACCCTAGTTCATCTCTTGTGTTCAATCTTGTTATCGGAACTATAGATTGGTGCTTGTGGGTGACTAGTAGTGTTGATTACATCTTGTAGTTGATTACTATACGGTTTATTTGGTGGAAGATTATATGTTTAGATCCAATATGCTATTTAATACCCCTCTGATCTTGAGCATGATTATCATTTCTGAGTAGTTACTTTTGTTCTTGAGGTCACGGGAGAAATCATGTTGCAAGTAATCATGTGAACATGATATGTGTTCGATATTTTGATAGTATGTATGTCGTGATTCCCTTAGTGGTGGCATGTGAATGTCGACTACATGACACTTCAGCATATTTGGTCCTAAGGGAATGCATTGTGGAGTAGCAATTAGATTGTGGGTTGCGAGAGTGACAGAAGCTTAAACCCCAATTTATGCGCTATTCTGTAAGGGACCGATTGGATCCAAAAGTTTAATGCTATGGTTAGAATTTATTCTTAATACTTGTCTCGTAGTTGCGGATGCTTGCGGGAGGGTTAATCATAGGTAGGAGGTTTGTTCAAGTAAGAACAACACCTAAGCACCGGTCCACCCACATATCAAATTATCAAAGTAGCAAACACAAATCGAACCAACATGGTGAAAGTGACTAGATGAAATTCCCGTGTACCCTCAAGAACGCTTTGCTTATCATAAGAGACCATTTTGGCCTGTCCTTTGTCTCAAAAGGATTGGGCTACCTTGCTGCACTTTTTTTTACTACTACCGTTACTTGATCATTACAAATTATCTTGCTATCAAACTACTCTGCTACTTACAATTTCAGCACTTGCAGACATTATCTTACTGAAAACCACTTGTCATTTCCTTCTGCTCCTCGTTGGGTTTGACACTCTTACTTATTGAAAAGAGCGACAATTGATCCCCTATACTTGTGGGTCATCAACCATAAGACGAGGCTTTATGCCTCTCAAGATTTCTTGATTGGCCCTTTTAGCTTGACCATTGGACTGGGGGTGAGCTACTGATGAAACGTCAAGACAAATATGCTCTCGTTGACAGAATTCTTTCATAGCACCTTTAGACAGAATAGTGCATTATCAGTTACAATACTGTGAGGGTAACCAAAGTGGAAGATCACCTTCTTAATGAATTGAACTATCATTGCCGCATCGCACTTGCTGACCGGCTCTGCCTCAACCCACTTGGTAAATTTGTCAACTGCTACCAAGAGGTGGGTCTTTTTGTCCTTGGATCTCTTGAAAGGTCCGACCATATACAGCCCCCAGACTACAAAAGGCCAGGTAATTGGAATCATCCTCAATTCTTGAGCCGGCACATGAGCTCGTCTAGAAAACTTCTCACAGCCGTCACACTTGCTAACCAGATCTTCTGCATCAGCATGAGCCATCAACCAATAAAATTGATGACAAAAAGCTTTGGCCACAAGAGATTTGGAGTCGGCATGATGGCCACAATCCGCTCCATGAATCTCCCTTAGAATCTCACGGCCCTCTTAGGGAGAAACACAGTGCTAGAACACACCTGTGATATTGCATCGGTGTAACTCGCCATTGACAATAATCATTGACTTAGACCGCCGGGTTATTTGCCTGGCCAAAGTTTCATCCTCAGGTAACTCTCCCCGGGTCATATAAGCCAAATAAGGAATTGTCCAATCAGGAGTAGCATGAAGAGCCGCCACCAACTGTGCCTCCGGGTCAGGAATTGCAAGATCCTCCTCTGATGGTAGCTTGACCGAAGGGTTATTTAATATATCAAGAAAAACATTTGCTGGCACCTGCTTACGCTGAGACCCGAGCCGGCTTAAAGCATCGGCCACCTCATTCTTTCTATGCTCAACATGTTCCACTTGATATCCTTTGAAATGACCAGCGATACTGTCAACCGCCCGGCGATAAGCCGCCATGAGCTGGTTCTTGAAATCCCAAGTTCCTAAGACTTGCTGAGCCACCAAATCTGAATCGCTAAAGCACCTGACCCGGATTAGGTTCATCTCTTTGGCCATCCGAAGACCATGGAACAGGGCCTCATACTCAGCTGCATTATTAGTGCAAGGAAACATCAGCCTTAAAACATAGCAAAATTTGTCACCTTGCGGGGAAGTCAAAATAACTCCAGCCCCCGAGCCTTCCAATTGCCTGGACCCGTCAAAATGAATAGTCCAATATGTATTAACAGGCTTCCCCTCTGGCATCTGCAACTCTGTCCAGTCATTAATGAAATCCACAAGAGCCTGAGACTTGATAGCTGTCCGAGGCATATATTTCAAACCAGGGGGTCCAAGCTCAATGGCCCACTTGGCCACTCGACCTGTGGCTTCTCTGTTTTGAATAATATCCCCTAAGGGAGCAGAACTGACCACAGTAATGGGATGACCAAGGAAGTAATGCTTCAACTTGCGACTGCCCATGAACACCCCATAGACTAGCTTCTACCAATGTGGGTACCTCTGCTTAGACTCAATTAAAACCTCACTGACAGAATAAGCCGGCCTTTGAACTGGATATTCTTTACCCATTTCCTTCCTTTCCACTACAACCTCCACACTGATGGCTCTACTGTTAGCAGCCACATATAATAGCAAGGGTTCCTTATCAACAGGAGCTGCAAGAACGGGCGACTCAGCCAACTGTTTTTTAAGCGCCTCAAACACCTCATTAGCAGCATCACTCCAGACAAAGTGGTCTATTTTCTTCATCATCTGGTATAGAGGAATAACCTTATCTCCCAGGCAGCTTATGAACCGGCTTAACACTACGATACGACCTGCCAGACACTGGACATCATTAATGCACGCCGGCTTAGCCAACGAAGTAATAGCCTTGATTTTCTCCGGGTTAGCTTCAATACCTCTCTCAGAGACCAGAAAACCCAAGAGCTTGCCTGCGGGCACAACAAAAACACATTTGGCTGGGTTAAGCATCATCTTGTAGACCCGGAGGTTATCAAAGGTCTTCTTCAAATCATCTAGCAAGGTCTCCTTCTTTGTGGATTTCGCCACAATATCATCCACATAAGCATGAACCTTTTGTTCTATCTGGTTGTGAAGACAATTCTGAACACAATCTTGATAAGTCGCCTGGGCACTCTTGAGCCCAAAAGGCATAGACACATAGCAGAAAGCTCCAAATGGCATGATGAAAGATGTTTTCTCCTGGTCCTTAACTGCCATCTTGATCTGATGATAACCAAAATAAGCATCTTAAAAGCTTAAATGCTCACAACCCGCCGTAGCATCAATGATCTGATCAATACGGGGAAGAGAAAAAGGATCAGCTGGGCAAGCTTTGTTCAGGTCTGTGTAATCCACACACATACGCCAAGTGCCAATTTTCTTAAGTACCAGCACCAGATTATCTAACCACTCATGATGAAAAACTTCAACAATGAGCCCGGTTGCCAAGAGCCGTCCCACCTCTTCTCCAATGGCCTTGCACCTCTCCTCATTAAAACGATGAAGGAATTGCTTGACCGGCTTAAACTTAGGATCAATATTGAGAGTGTGCTCAGCGAGTTCCCTCGGTACACTGATACGTCTCCAACGTATCTATAGTTTTTCATTGTTCCATGCTATTATATTATCATTCTTGAATGTTTTAAAATCATTTTCTAGTCATTCTATATAATTTTTTGGTACTAACCTATTGACATAGTGCCAAGTGCCAGTTACTATTTTCTGCATGTTTTTTACATCGCAGGAAATCAATACCAAACAGAGTCCAAACGCAGCGAAACTCTTTGTGGATTTTTTGGACCAGAAGACATCAAGTGGGCCGGAGAGCACCTGGGGGTGCTCCGAGGGGAGCACAACCCACCAGGGCGCACCTGGAGGCCCAGGCGCGCCCAGGTGGGTTGTGCCCACCTCGGGTGCCCCCTGAAACGCCTCTTTGCTCTATAAATACCCCAATATTCCAGAAACCCTAGGGGAGTCGACGAAAATCAATTCCTGCCGCCGCAACTTCCAGAAACCACAGATCCAATCTAGACACCATCACGGAGGGGTGCATCATGTCCATTGGTGCCTCTCTGATGATGCGTGAGTAGTTCTTTGTAGACCTACGGGTCCGTAGTTAGTAGCTAGATGGCTTCCTCCCTCTCTCTTTTGATTCTCAATACAATGGTCTCTTGGAGATCCATATGATGTAACACTTTTTGCGGTGTGTTTGTTGGGATCCGATGAACTTTGAGTTTATGATCAGATCTATCTTCTTTATCCATGAAAGTTATTTGAGTCTTCTTTGATCTCTTATATGCATGATTTCTTATAGCCTCGTATTTCTTCTATGATATTTGGGTTTTGTTTGGCCAACTTGATCTATTTATCTTGCAATGGGAAGAGGTGCTTTGTAATGGGTTCGATCTTACGGTGCTTGATCCCAGTGACAGAAAGGGAACCGACACATATGTATCGTTGCTATTAAGGATAACAAGATGGGGTCTATTTCTACATAAAGAGATCTTGTCTACATCAAGTCATCGTTCTTATTGCATTACTCCATTTTTCCATGAACTTAATACACTAGATGCATGCTGGATAGAGGTCGATGTGTGGAGTAATAGTAGTAGATGCAGGCAGGAGTCGGTCTACTAATCTTGGACGTCAAGCCTATATAATGATCATTGCCTGTATATCATCATGATTATTTGAAGTTCTATCAATTGCCCAACAGTAATTTGTTCACCCACCGTTTGCTATTTTTCTCGAGAGAGGCCACTAGTGAAATCTACGGCCCCCGGGTCTCTTCTTTATTATATTTTCCTTTGTGATCTATTTTCCTTTGCTTTTATTTTCAGATCTATTAAACCAAAATTAGAAAAAATACCTTGCTGCAATTTATTTTATTTGGCGTTCGATCTATCAATCTATTACAACTCTTTCACATCCGTTTGCCAATTTCTGGCACCGTTAACCGAAAGGGATTGACAACCTTGGTCTCATCACTGAGGGAAATACCTACCGTCGCTGTGATGCATCATCCCTTCCTCTTTGGGGAAATACCGACGTAGTTCAAGCAGGCATCAAAAGGAATTTCTGGCGCCGTTGCCGGGGAGACATCATCAACATCTACCAGGTTCCTAATCGCAAATCTCATCTCCTCGCAATTTACATTATTTTCCATTTGCCTCTCGTTTTCCTCTCCCCCACTTCACAAAAATTCGCCGTCTTTATTCGCCTTCTTTTTCTTTCGCCATTTTCTCATCAGATCTATCTTTTGCTTGCAATCATGAGTGATTTCGGTATGGCAGCAACAAATGATGGCCTAACTCCTAAGAGTGGATGTATGGGCAATCTGGATGCTAAAACTTTTATCTTGGGGCATGGGAATGTTATGGGAAAAGAGCGTATCCATGAATTTTTCAATTTTGTTGGAAATTTAAGTCTTGATGATGCTCCTATACTTAGAAGGACTAGATCTTATTCGGAAGCTATTTCAGCACTAGTACTAAAACTTGGAAGTAAATTTATCCGTACCCATCCTACTTTGCAAAGATTGTTTTTTGAGCTTCCCGTTATAAAGAATCCTAAAGCTAAAAAGTTGGCCACTCTCATTCTTATGAATGAACTTGACTACATAATACGGGAAGCTAGGGAAATCTTTGATTTTTATGGTATGAATCGTGAAAAGCCCGTGATAGATGAAATTCTTTACAATAGTGATTATGCATTAAGACATTTTATTGGGGATAATCAAATCTTTGAAGAGAATCTTAAAATGGAAGCCCCCATTTTATATGTAATCCAACAAGTTTTCAATAATGTTAATAAACATTACTCTTGGATTGTTGCTGGAAATCAAAGGGGTTATGATGATGGGAAACTTAATAATGCTAAAGTTTCTATGGATAATATGTTTTATATTGTCTTTAAAAAACCTCTTGAAAAAAACACCTCCAAGGAAATTAAGGAGAAGGATAACAAAACGTAGATCCTTGCTTTATGCCTAGCTAGGGGCGTAAAACGATAGCGCTTGTTGGGAGGCAACCCAATGAATAATTTTGCTTGTTGCTTTATATTCTTGAGTGTTTGCACAATTATGCTTATGTTATGATTGTATTTTTGTGTTTTAATTAGAGTTTGTGCCAAGCAAAGCCTTTCGGATTATATTGGGTGATAATCGATTTGATCTTGCTGAAAAACAGAAACTTTCGCGCTAACAAAAATAATTCTTTTTTTTAACAGAAGCGTGATAAAATACGATGTCTTTTTGCATAAGATTAATATATAAATTTTTCACGTGGTCCTAATTTTTCAGAATTTTTGGAGTTACAGAAGTATTCGAAATATCTTTTGCTATAGACTATTCTGTTTTTGACAGATTCTGTTGTCTTTGCGTTGTGTGCTTGTTTTGATGATTCTATGGTTTTCTTTGATGAGTTTTTGCCATAGAAAAGTTGCAACATAGTAGATATAATGCAAGAATAAAATATTAATTGGTTTTCTATAGTACTTATAGTAGTGATTTGTTTTCTTCTACTAACGGATCTCATGAAGGTTTTGTTGAGTTTTGTGTGATTGAAGTTTTCAAGTTTTGGGTGATGTTACGATGGATGAAGGAATAAGGAGTAAGAATAGCCTAAGCTTGGGGTTGCCCATGGCATCCCAAGCTATTATCCAAAGAGAAGCAAGCTCTTTCTTCTAACGACCATCGGTATTTTACTCGAAGCTATATTTTTATTCGTCACATACTATGAGTTTTGCTTGGAGCGTCTTGTATAATATGAGTCTTTGCTTGTTTTGCTTTTTTGGTTTAAGTCTTGAATCCTTGCTGGACACACTTGTTTGAGAGAGCCAAAATTATGCCATGACTTGTTAGAATTGCTCTCTATGCTTCACTTAAATCTTTATGAGCTATGGAATTGCTCTAGTGCTTCACTTATATCTTTTTGAGCACGGTGTGCTTTGTTACTTTTGAAGAAATGATCTCATGCTTCAGTTAGATTTATTTGAGAGTTAGTAAATTTTTTAATAAATTCTCTCTTGCTTCACTTAAATTAATTTGAGGGAAAGAAATATTATGCGCATGATCTTCACTTATATTTGTTTGAGCTTACCAAAAGCAAACACATGAAAATTAGTCCCAAAGTGATAGATATCCAAGAAGGATATAATAAAAACTTTCATGAAGATCATTGGACAAAATTAACTTGATTCCTTGTAATAGTTTTGACATATGATGATGTGATATGTGAGTCATGTTGATGAGTAATTATGCTTTAGTATGAATATTGGTGTTAAGGTTTGTGATTCCCTATGCAAGCACGAAAGTCAATAGTTATGCGATGAAATTACATCCTACTTGTGGTGCAATATTCGGTGTTAATTATGCTTAATGCTTGCTTATGAGATTATTCGTTTCTTGGTTGGTCGCTTCTCAATCTTTTGCTAGCCTTCATTTTGCACTAAGTATGATCTCTACTTGTGCATACAAAACCCTTTAAACCAGTTTTGCCATATGAGTCCACTATATCTACCTATATGCAGTATTATTTTGTCGTTCTAAGCAAATTTGTCTCTGCCATCTCTAATTTTCAAAATAAATTTCACTTTTGTGTGTTCATACTGCTCGCGAGGCGGTGAGGGGTGGCTAATATTTTCCATGCTAGATGTGTTATTCTCACGATGAGTGTTTATTCACTTGTCATTGCACGAGAGTAAGGCAAAGGTATTAGGGATGCCCTGTCCCGAAATGAAAAATGAATTTACTTTATGTTGTCAAATAATAAATTCCTTGGAAAGTGTTGGCATGGAGGGAACCCGTGGATACGGTTAGCCATGGAAATTGAAAGTATGGTGGAAAAAGGAATAAACTTTATTTTCTGTTTGGGAACCGCCTATGATATAAGTAGCATGGAATTTTCGTTGGTGGGAAAAGCATGCCTCCGAAAATGTTTTTATCTCTATGTTTTTTGCTTTGAGCTCTGGCACCTCTACAAATCCCTACCACCCTCCGCGAAGGGCCTTTCTTTTACTTTATGCAATTTTAATTTTTAATTTGAATCTCCATCTTCTCTTATAAAGCACCAACTAAGGGGCACTATAATCGTACTTGAGCATTAGTGTAGTTAATATGCGAGTGTCTTTCATGAATGGATAGATGATTGAGCATGATGGGCTAGGGATAGCTTATTTTAGCGTTGATATTTTGAAAGACATGGTTGCTTATTGATATGCTTGAGTATTTAAGTCTCCTGTAAAAATTACACTATTGCTTTGAACCATATAAAAGTCCAAATGTCCATGCTATAAAGAAAAGAATATGAGATGACATGTTAGGCAGCATTCCACATCAAAAATTCTGTTTTTATCATTTACCTACTCGAGGACGAGCAGGAATTAAGCTTGGGGATGCTGATATGTCTCGAACGTATCTATAATTTTTGATTGCTCCATGCTGTTATATTATCATTCTTGGATGTTTTACAATCATTTTATATCATTTTTTGGTACTGACCCATTGACATAGTGCCAAGTGCCAGTTGCTGTTTTCTGCATGTTTTTTACATCGTAGGAAATCAATACCAAACGGAGTCCAAATGCAGCGAAACTTTTTGTGGATGTTTTTTGGACCAGAAGACATCCAGTGGGTCTTAGAAGCACCTGGGGGTGCTCCGAGGGGAGCACAACCCACCAGGGTGTGCCTGGAGGCCCAGGCGCCCCCGGATGGGTTGTGCCCACCTCGGGTGCCTGCTGAACCGCTTCTTTGCGCTATAAATACCCCAATATTTCAGAAACCCTAGGGGAGTCGATGAAAATCAATTCCAGCTGCCGCAACTTCCAGAAACCACAGATCCAATCCGGACATCGTCCCGGAGGGGTGCATCATGTCCATTGGTGCCTCTCTGATGATGCGTGAGTAGTTCTTCGTAGACCTACGGGTCAATAGTTAGTAGCTAGATGGCTTCCTCTCTCTTGTTTGATTCTCAATACAATGGTCTCTTGGAGATCCATATGATGTAACTCTTTTTGCGGTGTGTTTGTTGGGATCCGATGAACTTTGAGTTTATGATCAGATCTATCTTCTTTACCCATGAAAGTTATTTGAGTCTTCTTTGATCTCTTATATGCATGATTGCTTATAGCCTCGTATTTCTTCTCCGATATTTGGATTTTGTTTGGCCAACTTGATCTATTTATCTTGCAATGGGAAGAGGTGCTTTGTAATGGGTTCGATCTTACGGTGCTTGATCCTAGTGACAGAGAGGGAAACGACACGTATGTATCGTTGTTATTAAGGATAACAAGATGGGGTCTATTTGTACATAAATAGATCTTTTCTACATCATGTCATCGTTCTTGGTGCATTACTCCGTTTTTCCATGAACTCAATACACTAGATGCATGCCGGATAGCGGTCGATGTGTGGAGTAATAGTAGTAGATGCAGGCAGGAGTCAGTCTACTAATATTGGACGTGATGCCTATATAATGATCATTTGCTGGACATCTTCATGATTATTTGAAGTTCTACCAATTGCCTAACAGTAATTTGTTCACCAACCGTTTGCTATTTTTCTCGAGAGAAGCCACTAGTGAAATCTATGGCCCCCGGGTCTCTTCTTTATTATATTTGCCTTTGCGATCTATTTTCCTTTGCTTTTTTCAGATCTATTAAACCAAAAATACAAAAATACCTTGCTGCAATTTATTTTATTTGGCATTCGATCTATCAATCTATTACAACTCTCTCACGTCCGTTTGCCAATTTCTGGCGCCGTTACCCAAAAGGGATTGACAACCCCTTTAACACGTCGGGTTGCGAGTATTTGTTATTTGTGTGCAGGTGATGTTTACTAGTGTTGCTTGGTTCTCCTACTGGTTCGATAACCTTGATCTCATCGCTGAGGGAAATACCTACCGTCGTTGTGCTGCATCATCCCTTCATCTTTGGGGAAATACCGACGTAGTTCAAGCACGCATCATACACCTGGCATGTTTGAAGGCTTCCATGCAAAGATGTCCCGGTTCTCAGGGATGAACTCGATGAGCGTGCTTTCCTATTCCGGATCCATATTGGCATTGATAATGAACTGCTAAGATGAGTCGCCAGGAACAAAGTCAACCTGCTTAGTATCGTCCGCCGATTTAAACTTCAACAACGGGTCATGCTCTGTGGTTGGTTTCTTCAATGGAGTCATATCAGCCGGGTCAACATTGTCTTTATAGAACTTAAGCTCCTCCGGGGCACAAGCAGACTCAGCATAAGCAGCATCACCTTCTTCACATTCTAAGGCTATCTTCCTGTCACCATGTATTGTGATGGTCCCTTTACGACCCGGCATTTTGAGCTGCAAATACACATAACACGGTCGTGCCATGAACTTGGCATAAGCCGGCCGTCCAAATAGAGCATGATAGGGGCTTTTGATTTTAACCACTTCGAAGTTTAATGTCTTAGTCATGTTCATTGCCAAAAGCTACCTCCAAGGCTATCTTACCCACGGGATAAGCTGACTTACCAGGCACCACTCCATGAAAGACTGTAGAGGACGGCTTAAGATCTTTGTTAGTTAAATTCATCCGGTGAAAGGTATCATAATAAAGGATATTGATACTGCTGCCTCCATCCATAAGCACCTTAGTGAACTCGTAAACCCCAACCTGAGGGGCTACCACCAAAGCTAACTGACCCGGATTTTCAACCCAGGGTGGGTGATCCTCGCGGCTCCATACAATTGGCTGCTCTGACCATCGTAGATACCAAGGGACCGTCAGCTCAACCGCGCTCACCGCTCGTTTATGAATCTTCTGATCTCGCTTGCACAGGCTCGTGGTGAAAACATGATATTGGCCACTATTTAGCTGCTTTGGATTACTTTGATACCCAGACTACTGTTGTTGATTGCCTTGCATGTGTTGCTGATTAAAACCACCTTAATTGCCCTGGCCCTGAAATCCAGAGTTTGAGCCGCCACCTCCAAAGCCAGGCCCATGAGAGACGGATCCTGACCCGCCGTGCGGGCCGTTATTGTCATTGTGGTCCTGGTGAAAGCTTGAATTCTTATACTCCCTCATGATATAACTATCTTTCCACATGTGAGTCAACGACTTATTGGGACGACTATGCTTTGGGCAAGGTTGGTTCAATATTGCCTCCAAGTTAAACTTTGGCCCTCCAAACTGGGGTTGGAATTTTCCTTTACGATGGCAATCGTTGCTCTGTGCATTAGTGTTGTCCACGAAGTCTGACCCGCCGTCAGTGTGTTTGCGCTTATCGTTGTTACCTTGACTCTGTCCTATCATATTGTGTTGTTGTCCCTTTCCATTGCCGTTCTTCTTCCCCTTGCTAGACTTCTCCTCATCAGACCCAGGGTCCTTACTATTGTCAGAGTCGGCATATTTGATGAGAGCCGCCATGAGCTCTCCCATGTCATTGCAGTGACATTTGAGCCGCCCTAATTTCTACTTGAGAGGGGTAAAACGGCAATTCCAGAATTAAGACAGCAGAGCCGGCATTGATGCTTTCTGATGAATGGATAATAGCAGAAACCCGTCAGACCCAATGGTGGGCCGGCGCATCCTCACGCTAGACAAAAGCGTCTTGGTCGATGATCGACAGAGGCTGCTTACACGTGTCTTTGAAATTCTGAATAAAACGCGCCTTCAACTCCGCCCATGAGTTGACAGAGTTAGGGGCAATCCCTTCAACCAGGTTCGAGCCGGCCCATCAAACATCATGGTGAAATACTTGGCGCACACAACATCATTAACATCCAACATCTCCATAGCCAACTCATAACTCTCAATCCGTGCCTCAGGAGGTTGATCAGACGTGTAATTGGCCACCTTTCGAGGACCCTTAAAATCTTTAGGCAACCGCTCGTTGCAAAGCCGGCACTAGGCATGGCACTCCCACTGTCCTAGAAGTCATCCCAGCTTCTTGGTGGGCTGCTAACTGAGCCGCCAGCTCCGCCTCTTGACGTTCCCTAGCCTGATCCAATAAATCCTGAGCATTGGAATCATCGTGCGGCGGGTTATGCCCATACGGCGGGTCACGGCGCCGCTCGCTGCTAGAAACCGCCGGCGACTCAATGCGCCGGCAATAAGTTCGACTCTAACTAGGAGTTGAATGAATTCGCTCACAGCTGTATGAATAAGCCAGTTGCTGAGCTACCGCTATCTGAAAAAGCTCCATAGCCTTCCGAGCTTCGACCGCCGCGGGAGACTCGCCTTCTACTAGGAGAGCCGCCAGTCGTGAAGCCGCGGCAATCATATTGTCCAAAGGGTTAGAGAAATGACCCGGCGGTGTTAACACCTGCTAAGGCGGGTTTAAATTCACACGAGGCGGGTCTGTTACACGCGGCTGACCCACCGTCCTGACAACGGGTGCCTCGGCAGCCCGGGTCATACCGGGCGGGTTACTCAGCCCCGCTCCAGGCGTATTGAAGAGATTCCTTGCCTCGAAGTCCAAAGGGATACGCCTCTAGTGCCTCCTTCAAAGAACAACATTTGATGTATTCTGGTCCAGGTTTAACCATAAAGTTTCTGCTTGAACCCGTTGGGACTCAGCCTCCAACGCGGCTCGCTCTGTTGCCATCCTAGCATTCTCAGCGTTAAGCTCCTCCTTAGCCAGAGCTATCTCATCCGCAGCTTCGCAACTTCCACTTTATGTTGCGCTTGAGTTGCCGGGGTTACCTCTGCAGCTAACAAAGTTGCCAAAGCATCCAAGAACTCGGATAGGACCTGAGCCGGCGGGCGCACGGAGCCGCTCGCCCCGGCCATCGCGGCAGCTGTTGAACTAGAAGTCATAGCCGTTGTTGTTGATGAATTCAACATCTGTTGCGTCCCTGCCATAAAGATTGCAGCCCTGCTCGGCAGCTCATAGGGGTCCGGAATACTATCGCCATCGGAATAGCCCCCAAGCCCGCCATCTTGCAATTGATAGATCGACTCGGTTTTGCCGGTTGAGGACTCATCACCTAAGTAGATGGCTGTCTCTCCACCTGACATTGAACCTTTCTCAAGATCCGCCCCATGAACAAAACCAACGAAGGCAGGCTTCCTGGCGGTTTGGATCTTGGCGGGTCGTGCACCCTGAGCCGTCTCGATCGTGTTGGTGCAGAAATCCGGCTCAGGCTCCGCCTCTCCAATCTTGCCGATGAAGACGTGAATTCCACCGAAGGGGACTCGGTACCCATACTCGATTGATCCGGCTTTAGGACCCCAGCCCGCATCATCGATGTAGAGCTTGCCACGGGGACTCTTGGTCATCCGGCCCACAGCGTATCCCTTGATCCCTGAGAAGCTTCCCTTCAAGAACTTGAAACCACCGTGCGCTGGCCCCATGATGGGCGCCAACTGTCGTGGATTTGTCACGGCAGATGCCCTAGTGAAAGGACTTAGGTTTGGAGCCATCGCACTAGGTTAGCTTAAAGGAGTTGAACGGGACAAGGGACACAAAGAGTTTACCCAGGTTTGGCCCCTCAACAAGGTAAAAGCCTACGTCCTGCTTCGAGTTGTATTGCTTGAGTTTTGATTACAAGGGAGCGAATACGCTTGACCTAGTCCTCGATTTTCTGTTTCTTGAATTAACCCGTCGTCGGGTCACCCCTTTATATACAGGTTGATCCCCCGGCGGCATACAGAGTCCCGGCCGGCTCACACAAACGTGACCGGCTCGGCTTCTAACTAAACCTGCCTTACAGAGCAAGTTAATACATGGTGGCTTGCACCCTTGGGCTTTGATTCGCCTGCAGGTATGGGCCGTCAATAAGCCTGCTTCATGAATCGCCACCTCTATGTCTTCTTATCTCTCTCTGGGCCTCTTTCCGGTTAAACCGCCAATGGTATAACCCGGCCCCTCCTGGGTGGCTCATACCTTGAAGCTATATCCCCAACAAGTATCACAAGAAAAAAATCAAGAAATGATTGCCATGATGCAAGCTACACAAGGTTGAATGCAACAAACGTATGCATGAAGTAGATACTTGTTACCGAGGTAGCATTGGAATGATTTATAGATTATGGTTCACGATCATCCTAGCTTGACTCCAATAAGCATATATATGGTGACAACACCTTCCCTGTGAGTGAGACAAGCATCCAATTCATCTCCAATTGTTCCTAGAACAACAACACAAACAAAATGGTACCCAAACTCATTGGGACCAAAGAGTTAGAGCACCAACAATACATAGGACAAACTCCACATAAATGTGTGCAAAATAGATATGAAATAGAATTTCGTGCTGACTTTACCCAATTTGTGACATGGTGGAGTTTCCCCTATATATTGAGTCAGAGAAAGAAAGTATGCCAAAGGAAATACATATAGTAAATATGCATGCTCAAGACTTTCAAGAACGAAAGTAACACATGATTGATAAGATACCAATCAAGAAGATACCAAGAGAAAACTAAGATACGAAAAGAAAAATTACCACTTGAAGGATATCAGTTAAAATATACATCAAGAAAAGAGATACCCATTGATACACAATTATTGAAAGATACCAAACTCCCAAAAGAGAGCAAGGTTCCAAACAAACCAAACCCTCCACAAAGTTTCATGATGGCACAAACTACCAAAAAAACAACTTTCTTTCCACCAACACACACTTGATAAGGATCATAAGATGTGTGTGCTAAAGAAAATAGGATAGCCCCCCCCCAAGAGTTGTGCATTATTGAGAATTTGCATTTGAATGTAAAATGCACAAGATGGGATCACCACTTTCACTATATCTAGAGAAACACTATACAATGTCAAGAAATAAATAAGATCCACAAGTGGCGCGAAAGACAACGAGAGTTGACACATTCCTTGGCAAGTGATAAGGCAATTAATACAAAACCCAATGTAAAGAGATCAACAATTTCTACCACATAAATGAGTACCAATTGTCAAGATACAGTGAGTATTTAGAAATAATTCTTGGTGGTAGATAGTAACGATATCTAACATCATCTTCACACCAAACACATAAGTACTTGCAACTTGTAGAGCTAACATGCCACCTAGGAACAAGATAATTTACAATATCAACTCTAAGTGGCAATACAACAAATGTAAACATTTTCTAGGCTTGTAATATACACAAAGCATATTATTCCCCCATAATGCGTACCAAAGTAAACTTAACAAGTGGAAAATAAAATTCAATAAGAGATAATTAATTGACCATTTAGAGTTTGAATTTTTCATGAGTAAGAGATACCACATAGAGACTAGATAATCTTGAAATATCAATACTAGGTGGTATTCCTCGTGTATACACATTTTTAGGATTGTGAAGTGGACCAACCACACCACTCCCCAAAATGGGATGTTCCATTAATCTCTCACACGAGCCTAATAAGATACAAACATGATGCAAAAAGGCTCAAAACAAGACTCACATGTATTTGATGTGCAAACCGATATAAACATACTCGATTTCTCAAGATAAGCAAATTGGAGCACAACATATACAAACACATGCAATGTACAAAACCAAAACATGCAAAGGGGAAGCAACTTTCACTGTAAACAATTTAAGTACAAGTTACCGCAAGGAGGCACATTGGATATAAGATAGAAACTCGATAATACAAATGACTTGGCTTGAGACAATATGAATGATGAAGATCCATTAATACTTCATGATGTAGCCAAGTTTCCAATGCCCTCCTACAACAACTATTGATCAAGTTTGAGCTTGTTGGTCCCCAACCAAGTTGGGTCCTGAGAGATTAGTCACAGTAGGCTTGGTTACCCAAATGGTTCTTTCTAGACACCACTTTGAGTACCAACAAACTTGGCAAACACATCTCCAACCATGCCCTTCCTAAGAGAATAAATATCATAAATCATAATGGGGTAGGATACGATACTATTAGTGCATGAAGAAGCAAGATGACCCTTCTCATGACATAAGTAGCAACATCTACTGTTCACTTTCTTCTCACTTGATTTCTCGACTTGAGAAGCATTAACTTGAGTCTTCTTAGGAAGTGGTTGTTCTTCAACTTGAGTTTGGACTTGAGGCCTCTTCTCTTGTTGCTTGTCACTAATGGTTTCTTCTTCAATGGGCAAGATCTAACATGATGCCCTTCAATTTTGCACTTGAAGCAAATGATCTTGGCCAAATTATTGACTTGTTTTTGTCCCTTCTTCTTGTTGCTCTTGGACTTCTTATTCTTAATGGTGTTGAATCCAAGTCCACCTTTCTCATTGGGGGATCTTTTGCACACTCAAGATATTGTTGAGTGTGGACTTCCCTTCATGACACTTTTGCAATTCAATCTTCAAAGCAGTGACTTGGGCCTTGAGCTCTTTGATTTCCTCTACATGGTTAGTCTCAACACAAGTACTCACGGAAGTATAAGCTTTAACTTAGAGCAACAAGGCAAGGAATGTAATTCATCACAAGATGTAGCTACATTATGAGTAGATGAATTACGGGGACTAGCACATGGCAAGATAGCATTTTGACTTGAATTAGTGCTAGTATCCACATGAGGGTCGCGAGATGTTAGCTTAGTAACCATAGCCTCATGAGCTATCTTTAGCACATTATGGGATACTAGAAGATCATCATGAGAGCTTGTGAGCTTTACATGACTTTCTTCCAATTTCCCATAATTGCTAGATAGCAACCCAAGTTGAGCCCTTAGCTCAACATTCTCCTTCAAAATGGATGCTTCACAATAAATAGAGTTAGTAGCACAAGCATCATCATTAACAACAAGAGGAGAAGGAAACTTGACAAGCTCTTTTCAATATGAAGCTTTAAGTTGAGCATGAGACTCGGTGAGTTCGATGAGCTCACTCTTAATGACCCTTGAGCTATTTTTGAGGTGCTAAAAGTCCTCAAGGAGTTTGGCATGTGCAATTTTAAGCTTATGATTTTTTAGTTTTGAAATCATTGGCCACCTCAAGGGCTCTATCACGGAATTCCTTTACTTCGGATAATTCTAGAGAAAAGGTCTTCTCAAGAGATTCCTTGGTGGTTTGTTCTTCCCCGAGAGCTTGAGAAAGATCTGCAATGTTATTAGAGTAATCACGCTCATGACCTTCCATTTCTCAATAGAGACCTCATGCTCCTCAAGGCGACATTCCAACTCCTCAATGTATTTCTTTCCGTCAATGGAAATAAACATGATTTCCATGAAGTTGGAACGAGAAATTTTATTCTTATAAAGATCTTTAAAAATCATTTCCCCCTTAATTTTTAAGGAGGCAACATTATCATCCTCTTTATCAATAAGCTCATTGTCATTAGCATCGACATCATCATCAAAGATATATTGGGATTCAAATTAGGAGATACCTTTGAAGCCTTAGACATAAGGCAAAAGTGAGAAACAATAGATGATGATGTTGGATCCCTTGAAGTACCATTCAGGATCACATCTTGCTCAATGGAGTGTTGGATTCCAGCTACTTCTTGAGCTTGCGTTGATTTTTCCCTTGAAGAGGAAAGGGTGATGCAGCAAAGTAGAGATAAGTATTTCCCTCAATTAAGCACCAAGGTATCAATCCATTAGGAGGCACAAAAAAGTCTCCAATATATGCACCTGCACAAACTAAGAAACACTTGCACACAACACGAAAAAGAGGTTGTCAATCCTTTCATGGTCACGAACAAGAGTGAGATCTAATAGAGATAGGTATAAACAAGGTTATCAGAATCACGATTCTGTTATACGATTCTATGACTTTACGATCCAAGATTATCCCTCTGATTCTACGATTTTAGTTCTTAGAATCTACGTTTCTACGATCCTGATAGTGAAGATTCTACGATTTGCGATCCTAGCATCCAAGCTCCGATCCGATTCAAAATCGCGATTTTGACAACCTTGGGTATAAAAGATAAAAAAAAGATCAAACTAAAGTAAATATAAATAAATTGCAGCAAGTTATTTTTGGGTTTTTTAGTATATAGATATGAAAATACATGATGGAAAATGCCACGGGGCCATAGGTTTCACTAGAGGATCCTCCCTTGAAGAAAACATATGGTGGGTAAACACATTACTGTTGAGCAATTGATAGAAAAGCGCATAATTATGACGATATCTAAGGCAATGATCATGAATATAGGCATCACATCCGTGACAAGGAGACCGACTGCTGCCTGCATCTACTACTATTACTTCACACATCAATCGCTATCCAGCATGCATCTAGAGTATTAAGTTCATAAGAACGGAGTAACGTCTTAAGCAAGATGACATGATGTAGAGGGATAAACTCAAGCAATGTGATATAAACCCCATCTTTTTATCTTTGATGGAAACAATACAATATGTGCCTCGCTACCCCTTCTGTCACTGGGTGAGGACACAACAAGATTGAACCCAAAACTAAGCACCTCTCCCATTGCAAGAAAAACCAATCTAGTTGGCCAAATCAAACCGATAGTTCAAAGAGAAATACAAAGATATCTTAATCATGCATAAAAGAGTTCAGAGAAGACTCAAATAATATTCATAGATAATCTGATCATAAGTCCACAATTCATCGGATCTCAACAAATGCACCGCAAAAGAAGATTACATCGAATAGATCTCCAAGAACATCAAGGAGAACATCGTATTGAAGATCAAAGAGAGAGAAGAAGTCATCTAACTACTAGCTATGGACCCTTAGGTCCGTGGTAAACTACTCATGCTTCATCGGAAGGGTAGCAAGATTGATGTAGAGGCTCTCCGTGATCGAATCCCCCTCCGGTGGAGTGCTGGAAAAGGCCCCAAGATGGGATCTTACGGGAACACAAGCTTGCGGCGACGAAAAAGTATTTTTGGTGTGCCCTCTGGTATAGGGGGAATATGTGAGGATTTATAGTGCAGAGATTAGGTCAAGACGGTCCACGAGGGGCCAACGAGCCAGGGTGGCCCCCCGGGGCGCGCCCCCACGTCTTGTGGCTGCCTCATGGGTCTTCTGGCCTCCTCTCTAAGTCTCGTGGTTTTCTTCTGGTCCAAGAAAAACAACCGTAATGTTTTATTCCTTTTGGACTTTGTTTGATATTCCTTTTCTGTAAAAGTCAAAAACAAGGGAAAAACAGAAACTGGCACTAGGCTCTAGGTTAATAGGTTAGTCCCAAAAATAATATAAAATAGCATATTAATGCATATAAAACATCCAAAACAGATAATATAATAGCATGGAACAATAAAAATTATAGATACGTTGGAGACGTATCAAGTATCCCCAAGCTTAATTCCTGCTCGTCCTCGAGTAGGTAAATGATAAACACACAATTTTTGATGTGGAATGCCATTTTCTTTATTGTGGCAAGAATATTCAGATTCATAAGATTCAAAAAAAAAGTTTAATATTGACATAAAAACAATAATACTTCAAGCATACTAATAAAGCAATGATGTCTTCTCAAAATTACATGGCAAATAAAGTTATCCCTAGAAAATCATATAGCCTGGTTATGCTCTATCTTCATCACGCAAAATATTTCATCAAGCACAACCCCGATGAGAAGCCAATCAATTGTTTCATACTTTTAATGTTCTCAAACTTTTTCAACTTTCACGCAATACATGAGCGCGAGGCATGGATATAGCACTATAGGTGGAATAGAATATGGCGGTTGTGGAGAAGACAAAAAGGAATGAGAAAGTCTCACATCAACTAGGCAAATTAATGGGCTATGAAGATGCCCATCAATTGATATCGATGCAAGTCAGTAGGGATTGCTATGCAACGGATGCACTAGAGCTATAAGTGTATGAATGCTCAAAAGAAAACTAAGTGGGTGTGCATCCAACTCGCTTGCTCATGAAGACCTAGGGTAATTTGAGGAAGCCCATCACTGGAATATACAAGCCATGTTCTATAATGAAAAATTCCCACTAGTATATGAAAGTGATAAAATAAGAGACTCTCTATCATGAAGAACATGGTGCTATTTCAAAGCACAAGTGTGGAAAAGGATAGTAACATTGTCCCTTCTCTCTTTTTCTCTCATTTTTTTGTTTGGGCTTCTTTGGCCTCTTTTTTTATTTGGCCTTCTTTGGCCCCTTTTTATTTTCTTAAAGTCTGGAGACTCATCCCAACTTGTGAGGGAATCATAGCTTCCATCATCCTTTCCTTACATGGGACAATGCTCTAATAATGACGATCATCACACCTTTATTTAGTTACAACTCGATACTAGAACTAAGATATGACTCTATATGAATGCCTCATGCATATGAGAACAATATGACAATGATGGTGTGTGCCATAATAAACAGAATGGTGGAAGTTGCATGGAAATATATCTCGAAATGGCTATGGAAACGCCATAATAGGTAGGTATGGTGGCTGTTTTGAGGAAGGGTATATGGTGGGTTTAATGCACCGACGAAAGTTGCGCGGTACTATAGAGGCTAGCAACGGTGGAAGGGTGAGAGTGCGTATAATCCATGGACTCAACATTAGTCATAAAGAACTCACATACTTA
The DNA here is from genome assembly GCF_018294505.1 of Triticum aestivum. Lineage (NCBI taxonomy): Eukaryota > Viridiplantae > Streptophyta > Magnoliopsida > Poales > Poaceae > Triticum > Triticum aestivum. The sequence continues at coordinate 473,121,790 of NC_057808.1, forward strand.
TTGCAAAAAATTATTAGCCATCAAAGAAAAGTACTAATACGCATGCTCCTAGGGGATAGATTGGTAGGAAAAGACCATCGCTCGTCCCCAAGCGCCACTCATAAGGAAGACAATCAAAAAAGAAATCATGCTCCGACTTCATCACATAACGGTTCACCATACGTGCATGCTACGGGAATCACAAACTTTAACACAAGTATTTCTACAAATCCACAATTACTCACTAGCATGACTCTAATATCACCATATTTTTATCTCAAAACAAATGCAAGGAATCAAATTTCTCATATTATTCAATGCTCTTATATGAATTTTTTTTATTATATCCCTCTTGGACGCCCATCATATTAGGACTAAAATCATAACCTAAGAAAAATAATATAAGTGAAGCATGAGAGTTCAAAAGTTTCTATAAAATAAAACCACCGCCGTGCTCTAAAAAGATATAAGTGAAGCACTAGAGCAAACTGCCTAGCTCAAAAGATATAAGTGAAGCACATAGAGTATTCTAATAAATTCACGATTGAAGTGTGTCCCTCTCAAAAGGTGTTTAAAGCAAAGATGATTGTGGAAAATTAAAAGCAAAGACTCATATCATACAAGACGCCCCAAGCAAAACACATATCATGTGGTGAAGAAAAATATAGCCTCAAGTAAATTTACCGATGGATTGAAGACGAAAGAGAGGATGCCATCCGGGGCATCCCCAAGCTTAGATGCTTGGTTGTCCTTGAATATTACCTTGGGGTGCCTTGGGCATCCCCAAGCTTAGGCTCTTGCCACTTCTTAGTCTATAGTCCATCAAATCTTTACCCAAAACATGAAAACTTCACAACACAAAACTCAACAGCAAACTCGTAAGATCCGTTAGTATAATAAAATAAATCACCACTTTAGGTACTGTTGTGAACTCATTCTAGATTTATATTGGTGTAATATCTACTGTATTCCAATTTCTCCATTGTTCATACCCCCGATACTACCCATAGATTCATCAAAATAGCCAAACAACACATAGAAAACAGAATCTCTCAAAAACAGAACAGTCTGTAGTAATCAGGAAATTTTGTATACTTCTATAACTCCAAAAATTCAGAAAATTTAGGAAAATCTAGAAAATTTGTATATCAATCTTGTGTAAAAATTCAGATCAAAAGCACGTTTCTGTGATTTTTTAAATTTCTGGCAATGAATGCAAAAGTTCTGTTTTTCAACAAGATCAAATCAACTATCACCATAGACCATCCCAAAGGTCTTACTTGGCTCAAACACTAATTAACACCAAAACACAATTCCTACAGAGGTGATAATGTGTATTCTCATAAAAATAGAGAAGTAAAATATTGGTGTCGGTGTACAAAAGTAGGGGATCTCCTTTTTTACCCCTCTACTTGTGCACGGGCAGTCAGAGCACGCCTGCAGCCACACTTAGCAGGGCAAGGGGAGGGAGCAGAGGCACAACAACACCAGAAAACGCTCCGGCCAAAAGCACGAGACGGGCAAAGCAACACCAAGACCAAGAAACACAAAGAGCAAGAGGGCGAGGTGGACTCCCCCGGCAAGAGCCTTGCCGGGGCAACTTGCCCGACGCCAGCAGAGCGTGCCACCCTTGAGGCCAAGGGTTCCAACACCACCAACAACCACATTGGAACCAAGGCTCGGGAGGCACCTTCGTGGTGGCATACAGATCTTCGTCAAGATCATAAACACACAAGATCAGATGAGGACCAGAAGACGATGACCCTCGGCGAGATCGTTGCCGAGGAGATCCACGAGGCCCCCGGCAAGATCCTTGCCGGGGACGACCGCGACGCCATGGCAAGACCGCTTGCTGGGGCCCCCGGAAAGACCCTTTCCAAGGACATCCGTGGGGCCGCAACCAGGCCTGTGTCTGCCAAGACTCCACCGCCGTTCCCATACAGCTGCCAACCCAACCAGCTTGGCAGGCACCTGCATGGCAACGTGCGGCTTCCAGGCCAGCTCAGCAAGCACCTATGTGGTGGCATGCAAATCTTCGTGAAGACCCTACCACCACGCCATCTCAGCAGCCTGCCAGCCTACATGGCGATGCATGCATCGTTGGCCTGGACGCGTGTTGGAGCAAGGCGGGGCGGCGGCGGACGGGACGAGCCTCGTTGCCATCCCCAATAAAGCAACAGGACACCTAAGGGGGCGCATTTAATGCATCTTGTCCTGTAATGGCAGGTGATAAGCTTGCGCACTGTACGCCTTTCCACCTCATGTGTGCCACTGTGGCGACCCCTTTTGTCTATAAAAGGAGGCCCCAGGCGTCCAGGAGAAGGATTCGGATCTTTTGGGCTACACACGCACCGTAGCTAGCTCAAGAACTCAAGAACACTCAAATACATACACCAAAGCAGGACTAGGGTATTACGCATCTTTGCTGCCTGAACCTGGGTAAACAATCCTTGTGCTGACAGCCAGACCCGCTCTTTGCACAACCCCGCGCCCGCCAACCGTAGACGGGATTCCAGTGATCCCATAGGTGTCGTTCCCACCGACATCTTTGGCGCGCCAGGTAGGGGGCGCAGTTGTGGAAATCTGGTCTGGTTGGGGAAGTGGCTTCATCGTGGTCGTCACTCCAAGGAAGAAGACGACCAAACGGGCGGCGTCGCCTGCGGATGCGGTGAACGCCCGCGCAATGATAGAAAACCTAACTCACGCGAAATCTCGGTTATTTTCACTTATATAAGGTTTTTCTCCCCGAGAGATCTCGTTCTTTGTACGGGAAACCTGCACGCGATGGGACCCTTCCGCTGTTGGCAATGCCTTTGTTTCTGTCTCGAGCCCGCTCGACAGTTCATGCGGCCGTGCTGGCGGCGGCAAGGTGGCCTACCCGTTCCCAGCTACGCTCTTGTCCTGCCTCGAGTCCGCTCGACAGTTCAAGCGACCGCGCTGGCAGCGGCAAGGTGGCTTGCCCGGCAGCAAGCGCCCTTCCGGCTGGGCGCTAAGGATCCGTCCTTAAAGCACCACGGTATGGGTTTACGCGTCGGCAGCCTTATCTCAACAAGCGTAGGGTACGAACATATGAAGAAAGATCTAATGGGAAGATAGCATGCATGATATTAAAGTACTGCATAGTTATATTAGATCAATTGTTGTTGCGGTTCTAACTAAAGATAAAAATTGCCTTGGTCATGAACCTACAGCGGCGATGAGAAACGGGGTGCCTAATCCAGGCGCTGGCCCTCTACCCTCCGAACTCTGTCGACGCGGCTGATGATGGGCTCGATACGCTCCTCGAGCACCGCGAGGTCCGCATCCTCCGGCAAGCTCTCCAGCGTCGAAGTCAAGGTTGGGGTGCCAGTATGCCACCTTGGTGAGGACCTTGGTCATGACACCCCGGCAGAGCTTCCGGGCCTCATCGGCCAGAGAGGCCACCCTGTTGGAACGAAACTGCTCCAGGGCCCCGAGAACACCCTCAAAGAACAGGGTCAGCTTGGCATTGGGACTCACGCTCGGCTCCGGGACGTACCTCACGTTTGGCATCCCCATGGTGGCCAGCTGCGTGGTGATCCTGCCGGCGACGTCGGCGAGGCGGCTGATCCAGAGGTTCTCGCCCTTCACAAAATCCTCGTGGTTGGCGGTTTCATTCTTCCGCAACTGCCTCTCCTTCTCCAGATTCTTGGTCAGGGTCTCCTCCCGGGCCCTGACCTCTGATAGGGTCCCCTCGAGACCCTCTAGCTTCAGCTTCAGGTCTTTGATGGAGTCGTTGGCCTTGGAGAGCTGCTCAACCTTGCTGAGGACCGCGCCCTGTGCCTCCACCAGAGCACCATTGGGCGTGTCTTTCTCCTTTGCCAACTTCAGGGCCTGATCCTTCAGCCCGTCCCGCTCCACCTCCAGCTCTTTCACCTTGCCGGCATGGACCAGAGCTTGAGCATTGAGTGCCTCCTCGTGCCTCTGCTCTAGCTCCTGGGTCTGCTGCATGATGAGCTTCTCCACCTCCTCACCCTTGCCGCGGAGTGTTGCGGCGAGCTTCTCCTCACGAGCGGCAAGGTCCTCCTCCTGGGAGTTTAGCTTGGCCTAGTGCTGGTGCCGAGTGGCCTCATCTTTGGTGGCCTGCTCCTTCGCCAGCTCCCGGGCCTTCTCGATGCCGGCCTGCTTCATGATAAGCTCCAGCTTGCGCTCAGCTAGCACATCATGGGCGGCCTTCAAGTCCTTGTGGGCTTGGTGGAACCAAGCATGCGCCTCGGTGACGCGCTGCTCGAGGTCTGCCTCCGCCTTGTCCACCACCGCCATCCTGGACTTGGCCTTGTCTAGGCGGGCACGGTGAAGCGCCTGGAGCTTCTGGAAGTTGGCGCTCATGGCCTGGAGGAGCCGCTCTTCCAGGGAACCGGCGCTTGGTTCGTTGACAACCTCGAGCCTAGCGGCGGCGAGCACCTCGTCATCAAACACCTCCCCCTCGGTGCGCGCCCCAGTGCTCGCCGTCTGTCGGGGGTTGGGTGCGACATATGCCAATGGATGGCTTATCATGGTGGGAGCGAGTAGAACGTCGCCGGTGCCTGGAAGCGGGATGAGGCGTAGACACGAACGCCGGCGCAGTTTACCTAGGTTCGGGGCTCTCCTAGGAGATAACACCCCTAGTCCTGCTCTGCGGGGTCTCCGCATGATCACTAAGGCACTAGTGAGTACAATGGTGCTCATCGAGCTGTATGGTAGAGGTAGGAGAAGGCAAGGCTTGCTCTCCTCTCCCCCCAGGTGTGAGTCTAATTCTAACAGGTTGGAACCCTTTGCATGGGTGCCCTAGGGGGTTTATATAGGCCTACCCCCAGGGGTACAACGGTAATATGGCCGGTTGTAGGACCCGGCTGTCAGTCTCTCTGGTCGCCGGCTTCCCCGCTGGCTGCTGGGGCCCGCCGCCTAGTGGGTCCCGCCGTCTGGTCTCGTACGGAGCCGACAGGCCGCTCCCGCCGCTCGCGGGTCTTGCCGGTTGCTGATTACTGTAGTCGTGATGCTAATGACGCTTGCTTGGTCAGGGGAGCGTGGCTACAGTCCCGCCGCCTGGCGGGAGATCACTGTAGCCACTCCGGGTCTTATCTGGTTAATGGTGCACGGACCCCGAGGAAGGAACGGGCCGCCTTCTAGGAGCCGGCCTCCCTCGGGTCCGACTGGTGAGGCTTCTGCCGTCTTCCAGGCTCTCGCTGCCTGGTCGGGCCCGCTGCGTTTTGGCCGTACCGACATGCGGTCGTGGGAGCAGGGCTTCGCCTGACAGGAGTGACGTCAGGGGTGGAGTGGCAATAGTACCGCGCCGGGCGGAGATCTTCGCCTGTACGGTGCACTGTGGCCACGCCTGGCCCTGGATACGGGGGTGATGGGCTACACTGTAGCCTTGCATTGCCTTGTCTTCTTAATGGGGGCGCAGACTTTGAGGGCGCCATGGGCCGACTGCTAGGAGCCGGCCTCTCTGGAGGCCGCCTGCTAGGAGTTGGCCCGTCTTGGAGCCGCCTTCCTGAGCATGGCCGTCTTCTGGCAGTCGGCCGTTCAGCCAGCCGGCCACCAGAAGGCGGCGCTTCATCTTGACGTCTTGAGGGGCACAGCCGGCCCCGATGTCTTGAAAGGTTCTGGGACTCGGGTTAGGCTACCCGTGGCCCATTACTCCGACAGTAGTCCTCGAAGCTGGTGAGGTGCCGCGGCTGAGGAGCCGAGGAGCCTTAACAGTTTCCTCCTCCGGATGCTCTAGAAGGAAGCTTCATCCGACTCCTAGCAAGCCGGCTGGCAGGAGTCGGCCACGTCCAGTCGGGTTTGTCTGAAACTTCGAACGCAATGGCGGGAATTAGGTGGCGTGTTAGCTAAGCTTCTAGGCCTGCCGCCCGTCATGGGCTGCCATGTGGCGTCAGCCAGCCGGGCCAGCCTACCAGCCCACGCGCGCGATGGGAGGCAACCGCAGGCTGGGCCCGCCACCACGGGGCCTCGGCACGTGAGCGGATCCGCTGCGGCCGAGGCGGGCGGTTGGGTTTCCTCGCGGAGTTACTGCGCGCAGTAACTTGCGCGACAAAGGTGGGGACGTGGGGTCGTGGGCATAGTTAATCCGACGATCCCACGCCCGCCCCCTCGGCTTCATAGCCCGTAGGCTATAAGTAGGGGGAGGCCAGGGAGCGGCAGAGCACGCGCGCCCCTCCACCCCGCTCTTGCCTCCTTCTCCTTCCTCTTGCCGCATCGCCCCTGAGCCACGCCGGAGCGCCGCCGCTGTTCGTCTCCGTTGTGCTCGTCCGCCCCGAGCCCTCTTGACCCCGCTCCACTCTCAGCTCCCCCTCCGCGCCATTTTCTTCGTCGAGCTCTCCATGGCGCGCGAGCGAGGAGGAGACTGGGACGGGTCGAATGTCAATGAAGACCATATCACTTTCCTCCGCGAGACGCGGTGTCTCCCCGGCATGGGCTACGTGAAGGCGCGCGTGCCGCTGGAGGGAGAGATCTCACCGGCGCCGGGGGAGGGCGAGCGGGTCGTCTTCCGCTCGCACTTCATCCGCGGCTTCGGCCTGCCGGTGAGCGGCTTTCTCCACTCGTTTCTCGAGTTTTATCACCTCCAGCCTCATCACATCACGCCCAACACCGTGATGCTCCTGGCCGCCTTCGTCATGATGTGCGAAGGCTATCTCTGCATCCTCCCCACCATCGAGATGTGGGGAGCATTCTTCTACACCAAGCTGGGCACTTCCGTCCGGGAGGTGGCTGCCCAGTGTGGTGCCTTCGTCGCAGTTCGCCGGCCGTCGCCGAAGAACGCCTTCCCCACCATCAAGCTACCACAGTCGATCAAGATGTGCCAGCAATCTTACTTCTATGTGGAGAACGTGGACCCGGCCGTCGACTTCATCAACCTGCCGGCTTATGAATCCGGCCCGCCGGCCGAGCCTCGGGCCAGCTGGGGCTACAAGCCAAAGCCGGTATCAGCAGACGGCGCCGCCGCCATCCAACGACTCCGGGAGCTGACCAACACCAAAGGCCTCAAGGCATCGGACTTGTTGGTTGCCTTCATTGCGCGCCGGGTTCTCCCGCTCCAAGGCCGGCCACACCTGATCAGCCGAATGAGCGGGCATCGCGACCCGTGCCGGCGGAGTACCAAGGAGATGCCGGCTGCCGAGGTCGCAAACTTGGTGAACAAGATCTCCGGCCTCAAGCTGGAAGGGTCTTGGAGCTTCGGCAAGCGGCCATATTCCCGCGCTGACCCGCCGCTTGTGGTAAGTTTTCCAATTCTTTCTTTTTGATACTCGTCTGAGTCTTGATCTTGGTCTTGATCAGCCGGCCTCTCACCACTTGAAACAGATCTACATGTCGGAAGCGATGGCCACCATCGTAGGGGCGGATGGCGACTACGAACCGGACCGGGCGGTGAGCGACGTGGACGACCCGACCTGGGGGCGGCCGCCTTGGAGGACACCGCAACAGGCGGTGTCTACAAAGCAGGCGGCTCCGAGGAAGGCGGCATCAAGACCTGGCCTACAGATGATGAAGAGGAAGACGAGCCGCGCCCTGCGTGGGGCGCCGGCAGGGCGGACGCGGGTCCCTCTGTCGAGTCGACTGCTCGAGGTAGCACACGCAAGCATAAACAAGGCACCGTCTTGTTCGGCAACGCACCGAAGAAGGCCAAGAATCCGACTGCCGCGACCAGGCGGAAGGAGGCCGCAGCGAAGGCGAGCAAGTTCTAGAAGCTCCCAAAGGCGCCTCCCTTGGTGTCGGCGTAAGTATATTTCCTTGTGCTTTATTTTCCTTGTCGACTCTTTCTGAACTTTCTTTTCTATATTTTCTTGACTTAGGGCTCCGCTCTCTCTCGAAAAGTCGGCCGCCGCCTCCATCGTTGGGTCGGCGGGGACCTCCACCACCACCCGGCGAATCGATCCAGCCGCCGACCTCCGGGAGGCGTGGGAGCAAAACGCACGGGAGGAGCGTAAGAAGCAGGAAGCCGCCCGCCTGGAGAAGGCGGAGACGGACAAGGCGGAAGCCGCCGCCTTGAAGAAGCTGGCGGAGACCGAGGCTGTTACCGCGGCAAAGGAGCAGGCCGAAGAGGCCGCGCGCCGCCAGTCGGCGTTATTCGTCATCCCCCTGAACTCCGCGCCGCCGCCACCAGAGTTCGTGGTGCCGGCGACGAGCACCTGATCATGGAGAGGGACGGCAGCATTGTCGTCATGCCGGACTCGGCCGTGCCTCCGCCACCACCATTTGTAGATGGGCGAGACGGGCAGCCGGCAGACGCACCAGTGCCGCCAGCCGGAGGCGAGATGGTAACCGGCCCGACTCCCGAGGTCCGCACACCATTGCGCCGCCGGTTTCCAAAGGCGGCCTCGGCGCCACGCCCGCTAGAGACTGGTGCAGCGAGCTCTTCGATCCCGGACGCCGAGGCAACCAGCGCCGCACCCACGGAGTGGGTGCAGGGAGGCGGGACGGGCCCTTTGAATAAGGCGATCCTGGACGTCTAGGCCAAGCTCCGCGCTGAAGCCGATGCTCTCAAGCACTGCAACAAGGTGTTCCTGGAGTCGCGAGCAGCCGTCCGGGTATGCTTCTTGGTTCTTCATTTTTGATTCTTGTATTTCTTATACTTCTCTGTGGGGGCGCGCCAGTGCACCCACTGGGTGTAGTCCCCGAGTTTTGGGCCGGCTGCTGAGCAGGCGGCTCGGAACTTTAACTGGCAAGCTCCGAGTACTAACATTGTCTGATATCTTCACTGCAGGATTATCTTAACCTTCGCGCAGCCGCCTTCAACTCCAAAGTCCAGGAGCTGACTCAACGGATCGCCGACTTGTCGGGAAGCCGGAGTAAGTCTTTGTTTTCTTTCTCCGCGGGGGCGCGCTGGCGCACCCGCGGGCTGTAGTCCCCGAGATTCGGGCCGACTGCTCGACTGTTCTTCTTCTTGGTAGCTAGTGACAACTTCTTTCTCTGCGGGGGCGCGCTGGCGCACCCACGGGCTGTAGTCCCCGAGATTCGGGCCGACTACTGAGTAGTCGGGCCGGATCTCCCTAGCAACAATTTCTCTCCTTGTTGATTGTTGAAGTCTTTTTCTTCTTCTATTTTTGCAGAGGCCAACGCCGCCCTTCACCAGTGCTACCTCTTGAGCACTGCGTTGGTTTTCCCTTGAAGAGGAAAGGGTGATGCAGCAAAGTAGCGTAAGTATTTCCCTCAGTTTTTGAGAACCAAGGTATCAATCCAGTAGGAGGCCACGCACAAGTCCCTCGCACCTACACAAACAAATAAATCCTTGCAACCAACGCAATAAAGGGGTTGTCAATCCCTTCACGGTCACTTACGAGGGTGAGATCTGATAGATATGATAAGATAATATTTTTTTGTATTTTTATGATAAAGATGCAAAGTAAAGAAAGCAAAATAAAAACGACGCTAGAAATACCTTGTTGACGGGAGATTAATATGATGGAAAATAGACCCGGGGGCCAAAGGTTTCACTAGTGGCTTCTCTCAAGAGCATAAATATTACGGTGGGTGAACAAATTACTGTTGAGCAATTGACATAATTGAGCATAGTTATGAGAATATCTAGGTATGATCACATATATAGGCATCACGTCCGAGACAAGTAGACCAACTCCTGCCTGCATCTACTACTATTGCTCCACACAACAACCGCTATCCAGCATGCATCTAGAGTATTAAGTTCATAAGAACAGAGTAACACTTTAAGCAAGATGACATGATGTAGAGGGATAAACTCATGCAATATGATATAAACCCCATCTTGTTATCCTCGATGGCAACAATACAATACGTGCCTTGTTGCCCCTACTGTCACTGGGAAAGGACACCGCAAGATTGAACCCAAAGCTAAGCACTTCTCCCATTGCAAGAAAGATCAATCTAGTAGGCCAAACCAAACTGATAATTCGAAGAGACTTGCAAAGATAACCAATCATACATAAAAGAATTCAGAGAAGATTCAAATATTGTTCATAGATAAACTTGATCATAACCCACAATTCATCGGTCTCAACAAACACAACGCAAAAGAAGATTACATCGAATAGATCTCCACAAGAGAGGGGGAGAACATTGTATTGAGATCTAAAAAGAGAGAAGAAGCCATCTAGCTAATAACTATGGACCCGAAGGTCTGAGGTAAACTACTCACACATCATCGGAGAGGCTATGGTGTTGATGTAGAAGCCCTCCATAATCGATGCCCCCTCCGGCGGAGCTCCGGAAAAGGCCCCAAGATGGGATCTCATGGGTACAGAAGGTTGCGGCGGTGGAATTAGGTTTTTGGCTCTGTATCTGGTAGTTTGGGGGTACGTAGGTATATATAGGAGGAAGAAGTACGTCGGTGGAGCAACGTGGGGCCCACGAGGGTGGAGGGCGCGCCCAGGGGGGTAGGCGCGCCCCCCTACCTCGTGCCCTCCTGGTTGATGTCTTAACGTAGGGTCCAAGTCCTCTGGATCACGTTCGTTCCGAAAATCACGTTCCGAAGGTTTCATTCCATTTGGACTCCATTTGATATTCTTTTTATGCGAAACTCTGAAAGGCAAAAAAACAGCAATTCTGGGCTGGGCCTCCGGTCAATAGGTTAGTCCCAAAATAATATAAAAGTGTATAATAAAGCCCATTAATGTCCAAAACAGAATATAATATAGCATGGAACAATCAAAAATTATAGATACGTTGGAGACGTTTCAAGCATCCCCAAGCTTAATTCCTGCTCGTCCTCGAGTAGGTAAATGATAAAAACAGAATTTTTGATGTGGAATGCTACTTGGCATAATTTCAATGTAATTCTCTTAATTGTGGTATGAATATTCAGATCCGAAAGATTCAAGACAAAAGTTTAATATTGACATAAAAATAATAATACTTCAAGCATACTAACTAAGCAATCATGTCTTCTCAAAATAACATGGCCAAAGAAAGTTATCCCTACAAAATCATATAGTCCGGCTATGCTCTATCTTCACCACACAAAATATTTAAATCATGCACAACCCCGATGACAAGCCAAGCAATTTTTTCATACTTTTAGTGTTCTCAAACTTTTTCAATCTTCACGCAATACATGAGCGTGAGCCATGGACATAGCACTTTATGTGGAATAGAATGGTGGTTGTGGAGAAGACAAAAAGGGGAGAAGATAGTCTCACATCAACTAGGCGTATCAACGGGCTATGGAGATGCCCATTAATAGATATCAATGTGAGTGAGTAGGGATTGCCATGCAACGGATGCACTTAGAGATATAAGTATACGAAAGCTCAACAAAAGGAACTAAGTGGGTGTGCATCCAACTCGCTTGCTCACGAAGACCTAGGGCATTTTGAGGAAGCCCATCATTGTAATATACAAGCCAAGTTCTATAATGAAAAATTCCCACTAGTATATGAAAGTGATATCATAGGACACTCTCTATCACGAAGATCATGGTGCTACTTTGAAGCACAAGTGTGGTAAAAGGATAGTAACAATGTCCCTTCTCTCTTTTTCTCTCATTTTTTTATTTGGGCCTTTTCTTCTCTTTTTTTATCGCCTCTTTTCTTCTTCTTTTTATTTCGTCCGGAGTCTCATCCCGACTTGTGGGGGAATCATAGTATCCATCATCTTTTTCCTCACTTGGGACAATGCTCTAAAAAATGATGCTCATCACACTTTTGTTTACTTACAACTCAATACTTAGAACAAAATATGACTCTATATGAATGCCTCCGGCGGTGTACCGGGATATGCAATAAATCAAGAGTGACATGTATGAAAGAATTATGAACGGTGGCTTAGCCACAAATACGATGTCAACTACATGATCATGTGAAGCAATATGACAATGATGGAGCATGTCATAATAAACGAAACGGTGGTAAGTTGCATGGCAATATATCTCGGAATGGCTATGGAAATGCCATGATAGGTAGGTATGGTGGCTGTTTTGAGGAAGGTATATGGTGGGTGTATGATACCGGCGAAACGTGCGCGGTATTAGATGTTGGGGAACGTAGTAATTTCAAAAAAATTCCTACGCACACGCAAGATCATGGTGATGCATCGCAACGAGAGGGGAGAGTGTTGTCCACGTACCCTCGTAGACCGACAGCGGAAGCGTTATCACAACGCGGTTGATGTAGTCGTACGTCTTCACGATCCGACCGATCAAGTACCGAACGTACGGCACCTCCGAGTTCTACACACGTTCAGCTCGATGACGTCCCTCGAACTCCGATCCAGCCGAGTGTTGAGGGAGAGTTTCGTCAGCACGACGGCGTGGTGACGATGATGATGTTCCACCGACGCAGGGCTTCGCCTAAGCTCCGCAACGGTATTATCGAGGTGTAATATGGTGGAGGGGGGCACCGCACACGGCTAAGAGATCTCAAGGATCAATTGTTGTGTCTCTGGGGTGCCCCCCTGCCCCCGTATATAAAGGAGCAAGGGGGAGGCAGCCGGCCAAGGGGAGAGGCGCGGCATAGGCGGGGAGTCCTACTCCCACCGGGAGTAGGACACCTCCTTTCCTTGTGGGAGTAGGAGAAGGGAAGGGGGGAGGAGAAAGAAGGAAGGGTGCGCCCCCCTTCCCTAGTCCAATTCGGACCAGACCATGGGGAGGGGTGTGGCCACCTTTTGAGGCCTTTCTCTCCTTTCCCGTATGGCCCATTAAGGCCCAATACGAATTCCCGTAACTCTCCGGTACTCCAAAAAATACCCGAATCACTCGTAACCTTTCCGAAGTCCGAATATAGTCGTCCAATATATCGATTTTTACGTCTCGACCATTTCGAGACTCCTCGTCATATCCCCGATCTCATCCGGGACACCGAACTCCTTCGGTACATCAAAACTCAATAAAACTGTCATCGTAACGTTAAGCGTGCGGACCCTACGGGTTCGAGAACTATGTAGACATGACCGAGACACGTCTCCGGTCAATAACCAATAGCGGGACCTGGATGCCCATATTGGCTCCCACATATTCTACGAAGATCTTTATCGGTCAGACCGCATAACAAGATACGTTGTTCCCTTTGTCATCGGTATGTTACTTGCCCGAGATTCGATCGTCGGTATCTCGATACCTAGTTCAATCTCGTTACCGGCAAGTCTCTTTACTCGTTCCGTAATACATCATCCCGCAACTAACTCATTAGTCACAATGCTTGCAAGGCTTATAGTGATGTGCATTACCGAGTGGGCCCAGAGATACCTCTCCGACAATCGGAGTGACAAATCCTAATCTCGAAATACGCCAACCCAACAAGTACCTTTGGAGACACCTGTAGAGCACCTTTATAATCACCCATTTACGTTGTGAAGTTTGGTAGCACACAAAGTGTTCCTCCGGTAAACGGGAGTTGCATAATCTCATAGTCATAGGAACATGTATAAGTCATGAAGAAAGCAATAGCAACATACTAAACGATCGGGTGCTAAGCTAACGTAATGGGTCAAGTCAATCACGTCATTCTCCTAATGAGGTGATCCCGTTAATCAAATGACAACTCATGTCTATGGCTAGGAAACATAACCATCTTTGATTAACGAGCTAGTCAAGTAGAGGCATACTAGTGACACTCTGTTTGTCTATGTATTCACACATGTATTATGTTTCCGGTTAATACAATTCTAGCATGAATAATAAACATTTATCATGATATAAGGAAATAAATAATACTTTATTATTGCCTCTAGGGCATATTTCCTTCATTAGAGAGGTTAGCAATGGTGGAAGGAGGAAAAGTGCGTATAATCCATGGACTCAACATTAGTCATAAAGAACTCATACACTTATTGCAAAAAATCTACAAGTTATCAAAGCAAAGTATTACGCGCATGCTCCTAGGGGGATAGATTGGTAAGAAAAGACCATCGCTCGTCCCCGACCGCCACTCATAAGGAAGACAATCAATAAATAAATCATGCTCCGACTTCATCACATAACGGTTCACCATACGTGCATGCTATGGGAATCACAAACTTTAACACAAGTATTTCTCAAATTCAAAACTACTCAACTAGCATGACTCTAGTATCACCATCTTCATATCTCAAAACAATTATCTAGTATCAAACTTCTCATAATATTCAACACACTCATAAGAATTTTTTTACTAATCTTGAATGCCTATTATTGTCAAAGCAAACTACCATGCTGTTTTGTAGGACTCTCAAAATAATCTAAGTGAAGCATGAGAGAACAATAGTTTCTATAAAACAAAATCACCACCGTGCTCTAAAAAATAAAAGTGAAGCACTAGAGCAAAAACTATATAACTCAAAAGATATAAGTGAAGCACATAGAGTATTCTAATAATTTCCGAATCAAGTGTGTCTCTCTCAAAAGGTGTGTACAACAAAGATGATTGTGGTAAAATAAAAAGCAAAGACTCAAATAATACAAGACGCTCCAAGCAAAACACATATCATGTGGTGAATAAAAATATAGCTCCAAGTAAAGTTACCGACGGAAGTAGACGAAAGAGGGGATGCCTTCCGCGGCATCCCCAAGCTTTGGCTTTTTGGTGTCCTTATATTATCTTGTGGTGCCATGGGAATCCCCAACCTTAGGCTCTTGCCACTCCTTGTTCCATAATCCATCAAATCTTTCACCCAAAACTTGAAAACTTCACAACACAGAACTTATCAGAAAATCTCGTGAGCTCCGTTAGCGAAAGAAAACAAAACACCACTTCAAGGTACTGTAATGAACTCATTCTTTATTTATATTGGTGTTAAACCTACTGTATTCCAACTTCTCTATGGTTTATAAATTATTTTACTAGCCACGGATTCATCAAAATAAGCAAACAACACACGAAAAACAGAATCTGTCAAAAACAGAACAGTCTGTAGTAATCTGTAACTAACGCAAACTTCTGGAACTCCAAAAATTCAGGCAAATAGGACGACCTAGAAAATTTGTTTATTGATCAGCAGCAATTGGAATCAATATTTTATCACGTTCTGGTGATTTTTAACAATTATTTTCGTGAACAGGAAGTTTCTGCAATTTTCAGCAAGATCAAATAACTATCATCCAAGAAGATCCTATAGGTTAAACTTGGCACAAACACTAATTAAAACATAAAAACACATCTAACCAGAGGCTAGATCAAATATTTATTCTTAAACAGAAGCAAAAAGCAAAAAACTAAAAATAAAATTGGGTTGCCTCCCAACAAGCCCTATCGTTTAACGGCCCTAGCTAGGCATAAAAGCAAGGATAGATCTAGGTATTGCTATAATAATAGGATAGATCATTAAAACTCATTTCATATTCTCTACGTTCAGCAGCAAGTTTTCTTTGAGGCAAGCAAAAGTAATCAAAAAGGGCTAAATTTAACGGGACAAAAGTCCCCAAGATCAACTTTAGGAGGTATAGGTTCCTCCTTCGGCCCTTCGTATTGCACAACCAATTCATCATTATAAGCATTCTTCTGACAGAACTTTGTGAGCCTATGCTCGAGAGAATATCCTAGCTCATTATTTTGAATAGCAAAATCATTATTAAGTTCAGAAATTCTATCAACTAGAACATTGGTAGGAACCTTTTTTTTCTAAGGTTTTCATTAAAAGCAGCATAGTCTAGAGATTGAAAACGCATTATTTCCTCTTGATCAAATAAAATAGTCTCTATGGGAGGACGGCCAGCGTCCACCCTATAGTGCGCAAAGATTTCTTTGGCCTCTTTTATTATAAATCTGAACTCATGAGCCAAAAAGATAGTAGTGGCATGCTTAACAGAAGAATGCTCAATATTAGAAAATTCTAGGAAAATCCTTTGTATGCAAGGGTGCATGTGCATAAATTGCCTTTCAAGTTCAACTACAAACATGGCAATAGCGTCCGCAAGACTACTAGTTCTATGAAGAATAGAACTACCCATAGAAGGTAAAGCACCGGCACAAGTAAAGAAATCTTGAATAACCCCTTTTCCAATAATATTACCACTACCAATTCGGAATTTTTTTGTATGTAAGATAGGGGTCCTTCAGCAGGAGCATCAGAATTTTCCATGTTATTACTATTGTCCATATCGACAATAGTTTCCCCAATTTCAAACATAACGGCAGAAAGTGCGAGGAGCAAAAGAAAGAGGGAGGCGAACGGAAAAGAGAGGGCGAATAAAACGGCAAGAGTGAAGTGGGGGAGAGGAAAACGAGAGGCAAATGGCAAATAATGTAATGTGGGAGATAAGGGTTTGTGACGGGTACTTGGTATGTTGACTTTTGCGTAGACTCCCCGGCAACGGCGCTAGAAATGGCTCGTTGTCGGGAGTCAAATCTTGACTTGACTTCGCGTAAGCCTCCCCGGCAACGCCGCTAGAAATCCTTCTTGCTACCTCTTGAGCATTATGTTGGTTTTCCCATGAAGAGGAAAGGGTGATGCAGCAAAGTAGCGTAAGTATTTCCCTCAGTTTTTGAGAACCAAGGTATCAATCCAGTAGGAGGCCACGCACAAGTCCCTCGCACCTACACAAACAAATAAATCCTCGCAACCAACGCAATAAAGGGGTTTTCAATCCCTTCACGGTCACTTACGAGAGTGAGAACTGATAGATATGATAAGATAATATTTTTTGTATTTTTATGATAAAGATGCAAAGTAAAGAAAGCAAAATAAAAACGACGCTAGAAATAACTTGTTGACGGGAGATTAATATGATGGAAAATAGACCCGGGGGCCATAGGTTTCACTAGTGGCTTCTCTCAAGAGCATAAATATTACGGTGGGTGAACAAATTACTATTGAGCAATTGATAGAATTGAGCATAGTTATGAGAATATCTAGGTATGATCATGTATATAGGCATCACGTCCGAGACAACTAGACCGACTCCTGCCTGCATCTACTACTATTACTCCACACATCAACCGCTATCCAGCATGCATCTAGAGTATTAAGTTCATAAGAACAGAGTAACCCTTTAAGCAAGATGACATGATGTAGAGATGTAGAGGAATAAACTCATGCAATATGATATAAACCCCATCTTGTTATCCTCGATGGAAAACAATACAATACGTGCCTTGCTGCCCCTACTGTCACTGGGAAAGGACACCGCAAGATTGAACACAAAGCTAAGCACTTCTCCCATTGCAAGAAAGATCAATCTAGTAGGCCAAACCAAACCGATAATTCGAAGAGACTTGCAAAGATAACCAATCATACATAAAAGAATTCAGAGAAGATTCAAATATTGTTCATAGATAAACTTGATCATAAACCCACAATTCGTCGGTCTCAACAAACACACCGCAAAAGAAGATTACATCGAATAGATCTCCACAAGAGAGGGGGAGAACATTGTATTGAGATCCAAAAAGAGAGAAGAAGCCATCTAGCTAATAACTATGGACCTGAAGGTCTGAGGTAAACTACTCACACATCATCGGAGAGGCTATGGTGTTGATGTAGAAGCCCTCCATGATTGATGCCCCCTCCGGCGGAGCTCCAGAAAAGGCCCCAAGATGGGATCTCACGGGTACAGAAGGTTGCGGCGGTGGAATTAGGTTTTTGGCTCCGTATCTGGTAGTTTGGGGGTATGTAGGTATATATAGGAGGAAGAAGTACGCCGGTGGAGCAACATGGGGCCCACGAGGGTGGAGGGCACGCCCAGGGGGGTAGGCGCGCCCCCCTACCTCGTGCCCTCCTGGTTGATGTCTTGACGTAGGGTCCAAGTCCTCTGGATCACGTTCGTTCCGAAAATCACGTTCCCGAAGGTTTCATTCCGTTTGGACACCGTTTGATATTCGTTTTCAGCGAAACTCTGAAATAGGCAAAAAAACAGCAATTCTGGGCTGGGCCTCCGGTTAATAGGTCAGTCCCAAAAATAATATAAAAGTGTATAATAAAGCCCATTAATGTCAAAAACAGAATATAATATAGCATGGAACAATCAAAAATTATAGATACGTTGGAGACGTATCAAGCAGCAGCTGGGCGAAGCCAACACCGCGCTGCGCGCCAAGTAGGCGGACTGCAGCAAGCTGGCCGAAGAGTGTGACCGACTGGTCACACAACTGGCGGAGCAGGCGGAGCTTCTCAAGAAGACCCAGAAGGAGGTGGAGGACAAGGAGGCCGGTCTCCTTGCTGAGTTCGAGACCGAACACTTCGCCTGGACTGACAAGGAGACTTTGCTGACCGCCGGCTTCGGCAAAATTGAGGACATGGTCGACGGTGAGCTTCCTTCTTTTTTATTCTTCGAGTTGCCGGCTGCTGACCAAGCCGGCCTCTTGTCTCTAACTTTGGCTCTTTTGCTTTCTGCTTGAGCAGACTTCTTCCCTGGTCATTCTGACGCCGCCAACCAGGCCATCGAGGCTGATCGCGAAGAGCGGGGGGTGGAAGGTGCGCAGATTGCTGCCAATGCCCCCCGGACCCTCAGCGAGCAGCTCCTCAGCATCCAGGCCCGTCTTCGGCCGGCTCATCGGATGTTGCGTCGTCTTCAGCATGTCGGCGCCCAGGCGATCACCGCCCTGTGGCCGGACATGTCGGCTCCATGCACACCCAACCGGACCGCCGACTGGCTAGAGGTGGCGGCCGGCTGTCTTGAGGCCTGGAAGGGTTCCTTGCCCCGGGCTGGGGCACGCCGGGCCTTGGAATTCGTCAAGGCGTGGTATCCTGGGCTAGATCTAGCCCAGTTGGCCATGCTTCGACTGGAAGCCCGAGAGGAGCTGGTGGCGGTGGAGCGTGATCTTGTCCAACGGGCCGCGGCGATCGCCGAGTACACCAACACCGGCATCTTCGTCCCGGAGCTGGCTGAGAACGACACCGAGGCGCCGCAGGAGTGGTTCGGGCTGGACCCAGAGGATGGCGAGGACTCGGCCGAAGTGATCGACTCCAGCAACGAGGGAGAAGGCGGGGAGGAGGAGGAAACTGAAGAGGAGGAGCCAGAAGTTGGAGCAGACGGCCAGCCTCAGCTCGACCGTGCCTCCAGCAACGAGCCACGCCCGAGCAAGCCGGCTGCTGCTGAAGGTGACCAAGCGGAGACCGACCAGCCGGCCGCTCCACCTACCGGCGCCACCGACTCCACCGTTCCGCCGAACCCGTCTGCTGCTCCCTAGGCTGCCAATTTACCTTTTGTTTTTACCTGCTTACCAGTCTCGACAAACTTTGTTAACTTCGCACAATTCCACCCGCGGGGTGTATTTCAAACTTCTGTTGAATGTTGGCCAAGGGCCTTTTGGTATGTAAATATGCTTGTCGGGTTCTATCTTTCCTTGCTTTCTGCTCTTTGGCTTTTTTCCTTTGCCGCCTTCCCTCGGTTGCCGTCTTGCTAGCCAAACAGCCGCTCTGTGGACTGTGGCTGGCTCAAGTACTTAGCCACTTCCGGGGAGGCAAATACTTAGCCGATTAGAGTTTTCTAGCAAGTTAAGTAGAATCTGGCCGGCCAGCTGCTCAGCAGCCGGTCGGCGAAGCAGGAAGCCGGCTTGAACTATGTGCATGCTTTGGGTCCTTAGCCATTTTTCATGCGAACACCCTTTCCTCCTTAACTCCTGCCCACCAGACAGTCGCTCTGCGTGCTGCGGTTTCTGGCAGGAGAAGGCCTAAGTGCCAACGCATTACTTGTCCAGCTGCAGGAAGCATTACATAGTACAAGGCGGCGAGTCCCCGGGTCGACTGGTCGAACCCGGTGCCAGGCGGACTAATGAAATAACACAATGACAGGCATAATACTTATCGTATAGATAAAAGAGGGCAGTCCCCGAGCTCTTCTTGAGGGACCCACAGTCTTCGTACTTAATACAAAAGTTGGTGTGGTACATACTGCATCAACTGTAAAACCTTCGAAGGAGGTTTGCATTCCATGGTCGCTCCGTCTCCTTGCCTGAGTCATCTCTTTTGCGTGCTCGAGGCTTCTGAGCATCGATCAGGTAGTAGGAGTCGTTGCCCAACACCTTGCTGATGATGAAGGGGCCCTCCCAAGGAGCTGAGAGCTTGTGCTGGCCGGCTGTTCGCTGGATCAGCCAGAGCACAAGGTCTCCCTCTTGGAAGGATCTTGGCTTGACCTTCCGGTTGTAGTATCGACGCAGGCTCTGCTGGTAGATGGTGGACCGGCTAAGTGCCAACAGCCGGCCCTCTTCCAGCTGATCGACGTCGTCTTCTCGTGATTCTTTTGCATCCTCTTCGGTGTACATGGTGACTCGAGGGGAGTCGAATTCTATGTCCGTCGGGATGACGGCTTCGGCACCGTAGACGAGGAAGAAAGGCGTGAAGCTGGTTTACTTGTTCGGAGTTGTGCGCAGGCTCCAGAGGACGGCCGACAGCTCATCGAGCCAATAGCCCGCCGAACGCTCCAGAGGCTCGACCAGTCGGGGCTTGATGCCGGACAAAATGAGGTCGTTTGCTCACTCCACCTGGCCGTTTGACTGCGGATGGGCAACGGACGCTAGGTCCAGTCGGATGCCCTGCGTCGCGCAGAAACGGGGCAAGGCGCCTTTCGCAAAGTTTGTGCCATTGTCGGTGATGATGTTGTGTGGTATGCCATACTGGATGGTGATGTCGGAGATGAAAGTCACAGCAGTCGGGCCATTCAACTTCTTAATTGGCTTTGCTTCTATCCACTTGGTGAACTTGTCCACCGCGACAAGCAGATGAGTCATGCCGCCGCGTGCTGTCTTGAATGGTCCCACCATACCCAGCCCCCAGACAGCTAAGGGACAGGCAATGGGGATGGTCTTGAGTGCAGAAGCCGGCTGGTGTGGCTTGGAGCGGAACTTCTGGCACCCTTTGCATTTCTGGACCAAGTCTTTGGCGTCTTCTAGAGCAGCCGGCCAGAAAAAACCGTGGCGGAAAGCTTTGGCCACGAGTGCTCTTGAAGCTGCGTGGTGACCACACTCGCCTTGATGGATATCTTTGAGGATTGCTTGGCCTTGCTCCGGCTCTACGCAGCGCTGGTAAACACCAGTGACACTGCGCCTCACAAGTTCTCTGTTGACGATGGTGTATGCTGTTGCCCGACGCTGCACCTGTCGGACCGAGATCTCGTCAGTCGGCAGCTCTTTATTCACCAGAAAGTGGAGGATGGGCTGAGCCCACGAAGGTGCTGCAATTTCTTCGATTGCTAGGACTGCTACTTGCACGAGGGCGGCTGGGTCGGGAGGTGGCGGGTTGGAGTCAGCTGCCGCTTGCTGAGTCGATGAAGTCCCCGGGCCGACTGCTGCAGTCCCCGGACCGGGTTCTGAAGTCCCCGGGCCGGGTGCGGCTGCCACAGTCCCCGGGTCGCCTGCCGAATTCTCCATGCCGGCTGCCGGGGTCCTCAAGTCGGATCCGACTGCTTCAGGAGGATCCGGCACAAAGATGGAATCCGACTCTGGCGATGGCTTGACAGACGGCTTAAGGAGGTGTTGTAGGGCGACACCGGCTGGTATTGCTTGCCGAGTGGAGCCGATTCGTGCCAAGGCATCTGCTTGCTCATTGTCATTTCTTGGCACATGGAGGAACTCACATCCTTCAAAGTATCCATTGAGTTGCTGAACGAGGAAGCGGTAGCTGGCCATATTTGCATCTTTGGCGTCCCGATCGCCTGACGACTGTTGGACCACCAAGTCGGAATCTCCATAGCACAGGATCCGGTGAATGCCGAGTTCCTTGGCAAGCCGGAGCCCGTGAATGAGTGCTTCGTATTCAGCAACGTTGTTAGAGGCGGCAAAATGGACTTGCAGCACATATCTGAGCTTGTCGCCTTTGGGAGAGGTGAGGACGATGCCAGCTCCCAAACCGGTGCACATCTTGGAACCATCAAAGTTCATTCGCCAATGGGTGGAGTCTGGCACTGGCGGCAGGTACTGGGTCTCGGCCCAGTCGACGAGGAAGTCGGCTAGTGCTTGTGACTTGATGGTGGTGCGAGGTTGGTAGTAGATGGTGTAGGGGGGAAAATCTATGGCCCATTTGGCCACTCGGCCTAAAGCATCTCGGCTTCTAATGATCTCGGCAAGTGGAGCAGTGCAAACCACAGTGACTGGGTGCTCTTGAAAATACGGCTTCAGCTTCTTAGCGGCAAAATGTACACTGTAGCACATCTTCTGGTAGTGGGGGTAATTCTGCTTGGAGGCGGACAGTACTTCACTCAGGTAATACACCGGCCTCTGGACTGGTAGCTTTGCCTTCTTCCTTGCGTTCCACAACTATGACTGTGCTGACCACCCGGCTGGTGGCGGCGATGTAGAGGAGCATGGGCTCTTTAGGAATCGGAGCCGCCAGGATAGGCGGAGTGGTCAACATCTTCTTGAGCTGTAGAAAAGCTTCATCCGCCTTGTCGTTCCACTCGAAAAAAGTGGTCTTCTTCATGAGCTGGTACAGGGGAAGAGCCTTCTCGCCCAGCCGACTGATGAAACGGCTGATGGATGCCAAGCAGCCGGTGAATTTTTGCACGTCCAGCAGTCGGGTGGGCACCTCCATCCTCTTGATGGCCTTAATCTTCACAGGGTTGCATTCTATGCCACGCTCTGAGACCAGGAAGCCAAGGAGCTGGCCGGCTAGTACCCCAAAGATGCATTTCTCCGGGTTGAGCTTGATCTGGAATCGGCGCAAGTTTTCAAAGGTCTCCTTGAGGTCTTCTAGCAGCGTTCCACGCTTCTCCGTCTTAACCACAACATCGTCCACATAGACGTGGGCGTTTCTGCCGAGTTGCTTGAGGAGACACTTCTGCATGCAACGCTGGAACGTGGCGCCGGCATTCCTCAAGCCGAACGTCATGGTCAGGTAACAGAAGGCTCCAAATGGTGTGATGAAGGCGGTCTTCAGCCTGTCGGCCGGGTTTAGCTTGATCTAGTGATACCCTGAGTATGCATCCAAAAAGCTCAGCAGCTAGCATCCGGCTGTGGAGTCAATCACTTGGTCGATTCTTGGAAAAGCAAATGGGTCTTTGGGGTATGCTTTGTTGAGGCTGGTATAATCAGTACACATGCGCCACTGCTTGTTCTTCTTCAGTACAAGGACTGGGTTGGCTAGCCACTCTGGAAAGAACACTTCCATGATGAAGCCGGCTGCTAGAAGTCGGGCTATCTCTTCTCCAACAACTCTTCTCTTCTCTTCCGATAGGCGGCGCAAGGGCTGCCTAACTGGCTTGGCATCAGACCGGACATGTAGCTTGTGCTCGGCGAAATCCGTCGGAACACCCGGCATGTCCTTGGGAGACCATGCAAAGATGTCCCGTTTCTCACGGAGGAAATTGACAAGCTCGCTTTCCTATTTGCTATCAAGGTTTGCACCTATGATAGCGTGCCTCTCCGGTTGCTCTGGGTCCAAGGGTATCTTCTTCGTTTCTTTCGCCGGCTTGAACGAGCCCTCAGCTTTCGACTCCTTGGGGGTTGGGTGACATTTCTGACTGCTTGCCTGCCATTGCCACAACCCGGTCCAGGAGCCGTTTCTCGGCCGCGATCACGAGGGACTCGGCTAGCCGGCTGCTATCTGCTGCACAGGCGGACGACTTCTTGTAATCCCCTGCTATGGTCAGGATTCCCTTGGAGCTCGGCATCTTCATCTTGAGGTAAGCATAGTGGGGGACCGCCATGAACTTGGCCAGGGCAGGCCGGCCAAGTAGCGCATGGTAAGGGCTCTCGAGGTCCACCACCTCAAACCAGACTGGCTCCCGGCGAAAGTGTTCTTTGTCTCCGAAGAGGATGTCAATCTGTGTCTTGCCGATTGGTGAGCAGGAAAGGCCAGGAACTATGCCATGGAAAACAGTCCGGCTGGGCTGAAGATGTCTCTGCTTGATTCCCAACTTCTCCATAGTATCTTTGTACAGGATGTTGATGCTGCTGCCGCCATCTATCGGAACTCGGGAGAACCGAGCAGCCCGCCTCTCCGTGGCAAAGGTGGCATCCAACACCAGAGCATAAGAGCCGGGATTGGGCATCACTTCCGGGTGGTCGGCTCTGCTCCAGCTGATGGGCTTCTCAGACCAGTGCATGAACTCGGGGGTCTCTGACGCCACTGCATTTACTTCTTGTTATCGCTACCGTCTGCTGTGCCTGTCGTCAGCCACGCTGGTGAACACGACATAAGCTCCATGCTCTTCAGGATATTCATCTTGTATCACGCCGACTGGCCGAACCGCCGGCTGCTGAGGAGGAGGAGGAGGCGGCGAGTCGACAGGCTGGGGGGCTGGAGTCCATCACCCTTGGTGATCCTGGTGAGCAAGTGGCACTTCCGAGTGGTGTGGTTGGATGGCTTCGCGCCGCTGTGGAACTTGCAGGGTGCATTGAGAGTCTGTTCGTACGAGAAGGCGGGCAACCAGTTGGGCTTGCCGCCCTTCTGGCGTTTGGGAGGAGGCTGCCCTTCTGGCTGCTGATCTTCGATTGTCGCCACCTGCCGGCTCGTGGAAGCCGGCTGCATGGCCTTACGCTTGTTGTCGTTTGGTTGTTGTCGCCGACTGGTGTCACCAGCCGAGGTCCGAGGAGCTTGAGGGGCCACCTTACCCGACACATTAATTTGGATCTCCGCCTTCATGGAGGAGTCGGCCGTGGCGTACTTGTCTGCTATGATCAGCAGTTTGTCGAGGGTCTCAGGCTCATCACAGAGAAGCTTGTGCTTGAGGAGGGTGTCCTCTCGGCACCTGGCAGTGAAGTACTCGATGGCCTGCACCTCGTGCACGCCCTCACAAGAGTTGCGCAGCTCGGCCCAGCGCGTGAGGTAGTCACGAGTCGACTCCTTGGGGCCTTCGACGCACAAGGAGAGTTGGTGAGGCTTGGGCGGCCGCTTGTAGGTGCTGGTGAAGTTGCGGATGAATGCTTCAGTGAAGTCAATCCAGTTGTTGATGCTGCGAGGCTTCAGGCTGTTCAGCCACGTCCGGGCCGTGCCCTGAAGCATGAGCGGAACGTACTTCACGGCAAAGCGCTTGTTGCCGTTGGCGATGCTGACGGCTGTGGAGTAGTCGACCAGCCAGTCCTCCGGCTTTACGGAGCCGGTGTATTTGGGTGTATCTCTTGGGAGCGTGAACCCTCTGGGGAAAGGTTCGTCTCGGATGCGGGGGCCGAAGCAAGGCGGGCCCAGCTCTTCTTCTTCTTCCAGCGCCAGGGATCGATTGAGGTGATCGATCCGGTGGCGGGCATCATTTTCTCCGATTCCCTCTCGGCGGCCGAGGCGGTTGCCGAGTGACGGGTGATCAATAGGCGGCGGGGAAATACGCCTCTCCCTACGGGGGGGAGGAGGAGGACAGTCGTCTCGCCGCTGCACTGCCCTCGGGCGACCGTCTTGGTCGCGCTCGATGGTGATGTGAGTCTGGCTGCGGCTGGCAGCCGACTCCTTGTCTCTTCTATCGCGGACGCCACCAGTCGGCATCCGGGATGTCGCGCCTTGGTCTCGGCGAGGAGGCGGGTCATCGTTTCGCCGGTTGGGCGCTTCAGTGCGGCTCCCGGCCTCTTGCTGCTCAGCAGCCGCATCGAGGAGCTGCTGGACTCGCTCCATCATGTGGCGACGTCCGTCACCCTCGAGCTTGTCTAGCTCGTCTGCTGCCGCCTGGGTAGCTCGTATGTTCTCTACAGGCGTGGCATAGACGGGACGATCTGTCCCGAACATGCTGGCGACGGTCGCGCCACGCTACCGGACCAGGCCAATACGGCTAGGACCACCAGGAGCCGGCGTGCCGCCGACAGCACGGTCCATCTCTCGCTGGTAGGCCTCCGAAAGGCGTCTCATGCTGGCCAGCCGGTAGGCGCTTTCGACGAGCTGGACACGGCGTGCCTCCAGCGTCTCGGCGTCGGCATCTTCCCGGATGGGTGCAGTCAGGTCTTGCATCGCCGCCTGCAACGGATCCTGACCACCTCCGCCAAAGTGCTCGCCGTGGCTGATGGCAAGCACTTCCATGACGGTGCTGCCGCCGCTGTCCGCGCGAGGAAGCCACTCGTCATACACCGCCACGTTGGTGGGGAACGCCTCAAGCGACGCCGTGTCGGAGTCGACCAACATCGGGTCGGTGGAGCCAACCGACTCCAAGTCAGCAGCAGGCTCACTGGCGATGAGGAGCTGATCGAGGAGGCTCACGAGGCAGCTCTCAGGGCCATCGGTGCCCGCATCAGACGCGGGCTCGTCGGAGAGGCGAATCTCGCCAACAAGATCGGCGAGGCAGCTCGCTGCGCAGGCGACCTCCGCGCCGCGTGGCGCGTCGGTGCAGACGCCGTCTGGCATGCCGGGCTGGCTGCGCTCGCCAGGAAGGAACAGGGTTCCCATCCAGAACAGGTCTCCGGGAGACGGTGCACCTCGCCCCACGGTGGGCGTCAAATGTCGGGGGTTGGGTGCGACATATGCCAATGAATGGCTTATCATGGTGGGAGCGAGTAGAACGTCACCGGTTCCTGGAAGCGGGAAGAGGCGTAGACACGAACGCCGGCGCACTTTACCCAGGTTCGGGGCTCTCCTAGGAGATAACACCCCTAGTCCTGCTCTGCGGGGTCTCCGCATGATCACTAAGGCACTAGTGAGTACAATGGTGCTCCTCGAGTTGTATGCTAGAGGTAGGAGAAGGCAGGGCTCGCTCTCCTCTCCCCCTAGGTGCGAGTCTAATTCTAACAGGTTGGAACCCTTTGCATGGGTGCCCTGGGGGGTTTATATAGACCTACCCCCCAGGGGTACAACGATAATCTGGCCGGGTGTAGGACCCGGTTGTCAGTCTCTCTGGTCGCCGGCTTCCCCGCCGCCTGGTGGGTCTCGCCATCTAGTCTGGTACGGAGCCGACAGGCTGCTCCCGCCGCTCGCGGGTCTTGCCGGCTGCTGATTACTGTAGTCGTGATGCTAATGACGCTTGCTTGGTCAGGGGAGCGTGGCTACAGTCCTACCGCCTGGCGGTAGATCACTGTAGCCACTCCGGGTCTTATCTGGTTAATGGTGCACGGACCCCGAGGAAGGAACGGGTCGCCTGCTAGGAGCCGGCCTCCCTCGGGTCCGACTGGTGAGGCTTCTGCCGTCTTCCGGGCTCTCGATGCATGGTAGGGCCCGCTGTCTTCTGGCCGTACCGACAGGCGGTCGTGCGAGCAGGGCTTCGCCTGACAGGAGTGACGTCAGGGGTGGAGTGGCAACAGTGCCGCGTCGGGCGGAGATCTCCGCCTGTACGGTGCACTGTGGCCACGCCCGGCCCTGGATACGGGGGTGATAGGCTACACTGTAGCCTTGCATTGCCTTGTATTCTTAATGGGGGCGCAGACTTTGAGGGCGCCATGGGCCGACTGCTAGGAGCCGGCCTCTCTGGAGGCCACCTGCTAGGAGTCGGCCCGTCTTGGAGCCGCCTTCCTGAGCATGGCCGTCTTCTGACAGTCGGCCGTTCAGCTAGCCGGCCACCAAAAGGCGGCGCTTCGTCTTGGCGTCTTGAGGGGCGCATTCGGCCCCGATGTCTTGAAAGGTTCTAGGACTCGGGTTAGGCTACCTGTGGCCCATTACTCCGACACCGTCCCTGGGAGGTGGACGAACAGGTCGTCGCTCACCTTCAGGTACCGGCCCGAGCCGGAGGCAGCGGAGGAAGAAGGTTGGTCGTCAACCGCCCCCTCCTTGGCAACGGCCTTGCCGGCCTCCCCGGCCGGCTCCTTGGCGGCATCCTCAGCAGCATCCTTGGCGGCCTCCTCAGCAGCGATCTTGTTGGCCTCAGCCTCAGCATCCCTGGCGACCTCCCCGATGACAGTATCGATGTTCTCCTGGTCCGCCGAGGGAGCGCCTAGATGCCAAGAAGGGGGATGAGGCAGAGCCGAATCAAAGTTCAAAAAGAAAAAGAATGAACAGGGACAGAAGGCAAATAACTCACCCGTGCCGGGCTTGGAAGAAGTGGCCCCCTCCCCACCAAGATTCGGTGTCGAGACGGAGCCGCCGGCGCCCGGGTTCGCCTCCTCCTCCTCCGTGTGCATGGGCTCGATGCCTGGCGCCCTTGCCGGGGACGCTCCTCGGGGTGGAGTGGTCGATGGGGGCAGCGTGTTGGGGGTGGCCCTCAGTGGCTCCTCCTGCTGCTGTCCTCCTCCTGCAACCACGGCAAGGTCAGCTCCAAGAGATCGTACCCCAACGCATGTCGATAGGGAGTGAGTGATGAACGCACGCTGGGGGATGTGTCGGGGGCTGCTATCCGGGCTGCTCTCCACCACCAGCGGCGTACTCGAGGTGCCCGCCGGGGGCTGGCTGCCCGACGAGGCCCTGGCTCTCTTCGCCACCCTCTGGGCCAGCGTCTCCACATCTCTGCAAAGATGAAAACAAGTCAAGAAAGCGGCACGGTCTGAGGGGACGGAGATGACAAAAGACAGGATACTTACTCATCCTCCACCTCCTCTTCCGCTGCCTCCCTCTTCCTCCTCGGGCTGAGAGACCCAAGGTCGAAGACGACCTCCATGTCGACATCCGCAGGAGGAGGGGAAGCAGGTGGGGTCCGAGGGCGCTTGGACGACGAAGAGGCGGTCGCTTTCCTCTTCGCCACCACGGCCTTCACCACCTTCTTTGCTGCCGCGGCCCTCGTCAGGCGCACGGACTCCCCCTGGGTCTCCTGCCGCTGCTCGGTCCTCCCGGGCCGGACCGGCTCGCCAGAGGTGGCCCGCCGTAGGACGCGCCTTCTCTCCAAGGTCGGAGGATCGTCAGCCTCGGCCTCCTCCTCGGTCGACTCGTCGACCACGTCTTCAATGAGAGGGGCCCCGGTGTCGGTGTTGCTGGCCTCCCCAGTGGACTCCGCCCACCCGGCAAGCTCCATCTCCTCCGCGGCAGCCTCGGCCTCGTCCTCCACATGGTCGGCGCTGCCAGCCTCCTTGGCGAGCTCCGCCTCCGCCGCCCTGGTGGCGATGTAGTCCAGCTCCACTTGGCTAGTGTCCTGGATGAGCAATGGCTCGGCATGGACGTACTTCTCTGATAGCTTGTCGAAGAACTCCTGCACCTGATCCGCCCCGGCTCGGCCCAGTTTGGGTCAAGCCCGTGCGTGTTGAAGTCCGGCATCATGGCGATGATGTCATTATGGTGAGAGTTGTTGCTTAGCGGGACTACTCCCGCCGGCAGCCCAAACAAGGGCCCCTTGACGACCTTGCCGGCCTTCGCGGCCTTGCCGGACCTCTTGGCCCTGCCGTCGTGGTACACGTCGAGCTGAAAAAGCCTCTGGCACAAGTGGGCGTGCCTAATTATCGTGAGGTTGTGGTCCAAGCCAGGGCGAAGCCTCATGATGTCGGCCGCGTTCGTGAAGAGCCAGGCCGGCCTCCCCTTGTTGTGCAGTGGAGCGATTCGGCGGCGGATGAAATCCGCCCCAATCATCTCAAGGGTGAGCCCGGCCTCGGTGAGGTGATGAATCCTGGTGGTGGCGACCGTGAGCTTCTCATCGTCAGCGTCGACATTGCTCCAATCGTCTCTACGAACCGGCGGCGCCTGGCGAACCCAGCAAAATTCCTGTGGGTCCTCCTCTTCAATCCAGCACCACCGTCCCCGCCACTCCTCCCACCTCTCCTTCTGGGCGCCCTCTGGATATGTCCCCTTCCCCTGGATCCTTGGGATCCAAGCGACACAACCGGAAATGGAGCCCCCCTTTTGGATCTGAGGAAAGAAGTAGTGGCGGAAGAGCGCCGTGTTGGGATGCACCCCCGCGAAGCCCTCGTAGAGATGGGCAAAAAGAGCCATGCACGCCACGGCATTTGGAGTAAAATCCAGAAGGTGGAAGCCATAGGTGTGCATGACGTCATTGAAGAAATCGGAGAAAGGGGGGCAAAGCCCGCAGGAAAAGTAGTCAACGAATAATGGGTACCGATTCGGGCCGGCCTCGGCAAAGCCGGCGGGGATGATGCGCGTGGTAGGGTGCCCCTTCGGCTTACACCCCCACAGGGGCTTGAAGTAGTCTCGGAGGTGGATCGCGTCGACCGTCGATGGAAAGTAGGCGAGCTGCGTCCGCCGCGCCGCCGACTCACTCTCCGGCGCCTCCTTCTCCCCGGCATCCTTGGCCACTCCCTTGCCCCTGCTGGTTTTTGGTGCCATGGCAGCTGGAGGGGGATGAAGAATCAAGAGCAATGGGGGACAGCAAGGGCGCGGCGGCGGCAGCGAGCGAAAGCGAGGGCTTGAAAAGGAAGAGCGGAAGAACGGCGGTTCCGAGATTGAAGAAGCACAGAGGGTAAATGGGCGTCGCGCCTGCGGTTTCTCTTTTTTTATGGGGAAGGCGCGGGCCACTTCGTTAGCATTTACCGCGGTGTGACGCATGAGGGCAGCAGCCGCCCCACGCGTGACCACCATGTCATGCATGACCCTCCACGTCGCGCATTCAACGCGGGTCGTGGGGAAGCGCAACGAGCGAAGGAATTACTGTGGTAAAAATCCGCCCCGCCTGCCCGCGCACCGTTCTGGGTCTGGCCCAACAACGCATTGCGCTTATGTGTGGCCCAGGCCCGGGGGCTCCTGTCGGTGTACAAAAGTAGGGGCTCTCCTTTTTTACCCCTCTACTTGTGCACGGGCGGTCAGAGCCACGCCTGCGGCCACACTTAGCAGGGCAAGGGGAGGGAGCAGAAAAGCAAGAACACCAGAAAGCGCTCCGGCCAAAAGCACGAGACGGGCAAAGCAATGCCAAGACAAAGAAACACAAAGAGCAAGAGGGCGAGGTGGACTCCCCCTGCAAGACCCTTGCCGGGGCGGCCTCCGCAGCTCCGGCAAGAGCCTTGCCGGGGCAACTTGCCCGACGCCAGCAGAGCGCGCCACCCTTGAGCCCAAGGGTTCCAACACCACCAACAACCACATTGGAACCAAGGCTCGGGAGGCACCTCCGTGGTGGCATACAGATCTTTGTCAAGATCATAAACACACAAGATCAGATGAGGACCAGAAGACGACGACCCTCGGCGAGATCCTTGCCGAGGAGATCCACGAGCCCCCCGGCAAGATCCTTGCTGGGGACGACCGCGACGCCACGGCAAGACCGCTTGCCGGGGGCCCCGACAAGACCCTTGCCGAGGACATCCGCGGGGCCGCAACCAGGCCCGCGTCTACCAAGACTCCGCCGCAGTTCCCATACAGCTGCCAGCCCAACCAGCTAGGCAGGCACCTGCGTGGCAACATGCGGCTTCCAGGCCAGCTCAGCAAGCACCTACGTGGTGGCATGCAAATCTTCGTGAAGACCCTCCCACCACGCCATCTCAGCAGCCTGCCAGCCTACATGGCGTTGCATGCATCATTGGCTTGGACGCATGTCGGAGCAAGGCGGGGCGGCGGCGGACGCGACGGGCCTCGTTGCCATCCCCAATAAAGCAACGGGACACCTAAGGGCGCATTTAATGCGTCTTGTCCCGTAATGACATGCGATTAGCCTGCGCACAATACGCCTTTCCACCTCCTGTGTGCCACTGTGGCGACCCCTTTTGTCTATAAAAGGAGGCCTGAGGCGTCCGGGATAAGGATTCAGATCTTTTGGGCTACACACGCACCGTAGCTAGCTCAAGAACTGAAGAACACTCAAATACATACACCAAAGCACGACTAGGGTATGATACGTCTCCAACGTATCTATAATTTTTTATTGCTCCATGCTATATTATCTACTGTTTTGGACATTATTGGGCTTTATTATTCACTTTTGTATTATTTTTGGGACTAACTGTTGGGGAACGTAGTAATTTCAAAAAAATTCCTACGCACACGCAAGATCATGGTGATGCATAGCAACGAGAGGGGAGAGTGTTGTCCATGTACCCTCGTAGACCGAAAGCGGAAGCGTTAACACAACGCGGTTGATGTAGTCGTACGTCTTCACGATCCGACCGATCAAGTACCGAACGCATGGCACCTCCGAGTTCAGCACACGTTCAGCTCGATGACGTCCCTCGAACTCCGATCCAGCCGAGTGTTGAGGGAGAGTTTCGTCAGCACGACGGCGTGGTGACGATGATGATGTTCTACCGATGCAGGGCTTCGCCTAAGCTCCGCTACGATATTATCGAGGTGTAATATGGTGGAGGGGGGCACCGCACACGGCTAAAATATCGTATATCAATTGTGTGTCTAGAGGTGCCCCCTGCCCCCGTATATAAAGGAGCAAGGGGGAGGTCACCGGCCTAGGAGGTGTGGCGCGCCAGGAGGAGTCCTACTCCTACCGGGAGGAGGACTCCCCCCTTTCCTTGTTGGACTAGGAGTGGAAGAAGGGAAGAGGTGGAGGGGAGGAAGGAAGGGGGGCGCCGCCCCCCCTCTCCTTGTCCTATTCGGACTGGGGGGGAGGGGGCGCGGCCCTGCCCTAGCCTCCTCTCCTCTCTTCCACCTAGGCCCACTAAGGGCCATTAAGTTACCGGGGGGTTCCGGTAACCTCCCGGTACTCCGGAAAAATCCCGATTTCACCCGGAACACTTCCGATGTCCAAACATAGGCTTCCAATATATCAATCTTTATGTCTCGACAATTTCGAGACCCCTCATCATGTCCGTGATCACATCCGAGACTCCGAACAACCTTCGGTACATCAAAACATATAAACTCATAATATAACTGTCATCGTAACTTTAAGCGTGCGGACCCTACGGGTTCGAGAACTATGTACACATGACCGAGACACCTCTCCGGTCAATAACCAATAGCGGAACCTGGATGCTCATATTGGTTCCCACATATTCTACGAAGATCTTTATCGGTCAGACCGCATAACAACATACGTTGTTCCCTTTGTCATCAGTATGTTACTTGCCCGAGATTCGATCGTCGGTATCTCGATACCTAGTTCAATCTCGTTACCGGCAAGTCTCCTTACTCGTTCCGTAATACATCATCCCGCAACTAACTCATTAGTCACAATGCTTGCAAGGCTTATAGTGATGTGCATTACCGAGTGGGCCCAGAGATACCTCTCCGACAATCGGAGTGACAAATCCCAATCTTGAAATACGCCAACCCAACAAGTACCTTTGGAGACACCTGTAGAGCACCTTTATAATCACCCAGTTATGTTGTGACGTTTGGTAGCACACAAAGTGTTCCTCCGGTAAACGGGAGTTGCATAATCTCATAGTCATAGGAACATGTATAAGTCATGAAGAAAGCAATAGCAACATACTAAACGATCGAGTGCTAAGCTAACGGAATGGGTCAAGTCAATCACGTCATTCTCCTAATGAGGTGATCCCGTTAATCAAATGACAACTCATGTCTATGGCTAGGAAACATAACCATCTTTGATTAACGAGCTAGTCAAGTAGAGGCATACTAGTGACACTCTGTTTGTCTATGTATTCACACATGTATTATGTTTCCGGTTAATACAATTCTAGCATGAATAATAAACATTTATCATGATATAAGGAAATAAATAATACTTTATTATTGCCTCTAGGGCATATTTCCTTCAGTCTCCCACTTGCACTAGAGTCAATAATCTAGATTACACAGTAATGATCCTTACACCCATGGAGTCTTGGTGCTGATCATGTTTTGCTCGTGGAAGAGGCTTAGTCAACGGGTCTGCAACATTCAGATCCGTATGTATCTTGCAAATTTCTATGTCTCCCACCTGGACTAAATCCCGGATGGAATTGAAGCGTCTTTTGATGTGCTTGGTTCTCTTGTGAAATCTGGATTCCTTTGCTAAGGCAATTGCACCAGTATTGTCACAAAAGATTTTCATTGGTCCCGATGCACTAGGTATGACACCTAGATCGGATATGAACTCCTTCATCCAGACTCCTTCATTTGCTGCTTCCGAAGCAGCTATGTACTCCGCTTCACACGTAGATCCCGCCACGACACTTTGCTTAGAACTGCACCAACTGACAGCTCCACCGTTCAATGTAAATACGTATCCGGTTTGCGATTTAGAATCGTCCGGATCAGTGTCAAAGCTTGCATCAACGTAACCATTTACGATGAGCTCTTTGTCACCTCCATAAACGAGAAACATATCCTTAGTCCTTTTCAGGTATTTCAGGATGTTCTTGACCGCTGTCCAGTGATCCACTCCTGGATTACTTTGGTACCTCCCTGCTAAACTTATAGCAAGGCACACATCAGGTCTGGTACACAGCATTGCATACATGATAGAGCCTATGGCTGAAGCATAGGGAACATCTTTCATCTTCTCTCTATCTTCTGCAGTGGTCGGGCATTGAGTCTTACTCAATCTCACACCTTGTAGTACAGGCAAGAACCCTTTCTTTGCTTGATCCATTTTGAACTTCTTCAAAACTTTGTCAAGGTATGTGCTTTGTGAAAGTCCAATTAAGCGTCTTGATCTATCTCTATAGATCTTAATGCCTAATATATATGCAGCTTCACCGAGGTCTTTCATTGAAAAACTCTTATTCAAGTATCCCTTTATGCTATCCAGAAATTCTATATCATTTCCAATCAGCAATATGTCATCCACATATAATATCAGAAATGCTACTGAGCTCCCACTCACTTTCTTGTAAATACAGGCTTCTCCAAAAGTCTGTATAAAACCAAATGCTTTGATCACACTATCAAAGCGTTTATTCCAACTCCGAGAGGCTTGCACCAGTCCATAAATGGATCGCTGGAGCTTGCACACTTTGTTAGCTCCCTTTGGATCGATAAAACCTTCCGGTTGCATCATATACAACTCTTCTTCCAGAAATCCATTCAGGAATGCAGTTTTTACATCCATTTGCCAAATTTCATAATCATAAAATGCGGCAATTGCTAACATGATTCGGACAGACTTAAGCATCGCTACGGGTGAGAAGGTCTCATCGTATTCAATCCCTTGAACTTGTCGAAAACCTTTCGCAACAAGTCGAGCTTTATAGATAGTAACATTACCATCAGCGTCAGTCTTCTTCTTGAAGATCCATTTATTTTCAATGGCTTGCCAACCATCGGGCAAGTCAACCAAAGTCCATACTTTGTTCTCATACATGGATCCCATCTCGAATTTCATGGCCTCAAGCCATTTTGCGGAATCTGGGCTCACCATCGCTTCTTCATAGTTTGTAGGTTCGTCATGGTCTAGTAACATAACCTCCAGAACAGGATTACCGTACCACTCTGGTGCAGATCTTAATCTGGTTGACCTACGAGGTTCAGTAATAACTTGATCTGAAGTTTCATGATCATTATCATTAACTTCCCCACTAATTGGCGTAGGTGTCGCAGAAACTGGTTTCTGTGATGATCTACTTTCCAATAAGGGAGCAGGTACAGTTACCTCATCAAGTTCTACTTTCCTCCCACTCACTTCTTTTGAGAGAAACTCCTTCTCTAGAAAGGATCCATTCTTAGCAACGAATGTCTTGCCTTCGGATCTGTGATAGAAGGTGTACCCAACAGTCTCCTTTGGGTATCCTATGAAGACACATTTCCCCGAGTTAGGTTCGAGCTTATCAGGTTGAAGTTTCTTCACATAAGCATCGCAACCCCAAACTTTAAGATACGACAACTTTGGTTTCTTGCCAAACCATAGTTCATAAGGTGTCGTTTCAACGGATTTTGATGGTGCCCTATTTAGAGTGAATGCAGCCGTCCCTAAAGCATAATCCCAAAACGATAGCGGTAAATCAGTAAGAGACATCATAGATCGCACCATATCTAGTAAAGTATGATTACGACGTTCAGACACACCATTACGCTGTGGTTTTCCGGGTGGCGTGAGTTGCGAAACTATTCCGCATTGTTTCAAATGAAGACCAAACACATAACTCAAATATTCTCCTCCACGATCAGATCGTAGAAATTTTATTTTCTTATTACGATGATTTTCAACTTCACTCTGAAATTCTTTTAACTTTTCAAATGTTTCAGACTTATGTTTCATGAAGTAGATATACCCATATCTGCTCAAATCATCTGTGAAGGTGAGAAAATAACGATATCCGCCACGAGCCTCAATATTCATCGGACCACGTACATCTGTATGTATGATTTCCAATAAATCTGTTGCTCTCTCCATAGTTCCGAAGAACGGTGTTTTAGTCATCTTGCCCATGAGGCACGGTTCGCAAGTACCAAGTGATTCATAATCAAGTGATTCCAAAAGTCCATCAGTATGGAGTTTCTTCATGCGCTTTACACCGATATGACCTAAACGGCAGTGCCACAAATAAGGTGCACTGTCATTATCAACTCTGCATCTTTTGGCTTCGACATTATGAATATGTGTGTCACTACTATCGAGATTCATTAAAAATAGACCACTCTTCAAGGGTGCATGACCATAAAAGATATTATTCATATAAATAGAACAACCATTATTCTCTGATTTAAATGAATAACCGTCTCGCATCAAACAAGATCCAGTTATAATGTTCATGCTCAACGCTGGCACCAAATAACAATTATTTAGGTCTAAAACTAATCCCGAAGGTAGATGTAGAGGTAGCGTGCCAACGGCGATCACATCGACTTTGGAACCATTTCCCACGCGCATCGTCACCTCGTCCTTAGCCAATCTTCGCTTAATCCGTAGCCCCTGTTTCGAGTTGCAAATATTAGCAACAGAACCAGTATCAAATACCCAGGTGCTACTGCGAGCATTAGTAAGGTACACATCAATAACATGTATATCACATATACCTTTGTTAACCTTGCCATCCTTCTTATCCGCCAAATACTTGGGGCAGTTCCGCTTCCAGTGACCAGTCTGCTTGCAGTAGAAGCACTCAGTTTCAGGCTTAGGTCCAGACTTGGGTTTCTTCTCCTGAACAGCAACTTGCTTGCTGTTCTTCTTGAAGTTCCCCTTCTTCTTCCCTTTGCCCTTTTTCTTGAAACTAGTGGTCTTACTGACCATCAACACTTGATGCTCCTTTTTGATTTCTACCTCCGCTGCCTTTAGCATTGCGAAGAGCTCGGGAATTGTCTTATTCATCCCTTGCATATTATAGTTCATCACGAAGCTCTTGTAGCTTGGTGGCAGTGATTGAAGAATTCTGTCAATGACACTATCATCCGGAAGATTAACTCCCAGTTGAATCAAGTGATTATTATACCCAGACATTTTGAGTATATGCTCACTGACAGAACTATTCTCTTCCATCTTGCAGCTGTAGAACTTATTGGAGACTTCATATCTCTCAATCCGGGTATTTGCTTGAAATATTAACTTCAACTCCTGGAACATCTCATATGCTCCATGACGTTCAAAACGTCGTTGAAGACCCGGTTCTAAGCCGTAAAGCATGGCACACTGAACTATCGAGTAGTCATCAGCTTTGCTCTGCCAGACGTTCATAACTTCTGGTGTTGCTCTTGCAGGAGGCCTGGCACCTAGCGGTGCTTCCAGGACGTAATTCTTCTGTGCAGCAATGAGGATAATCCTCAAGTTACGGACCCAGTCCGTGTAATTGCTACCATCATCTTTCAACTTTGCTTTCTCAAGGAACGCATTAAAATTCAATGGAACAACAGCACAGGCCATTTATCTACAATTAACATAGACAAGCAAGATACTATCAGGTACTAAGTTCATGATAAATTCTAGTTCAATTAATCATATTACTTAAGAACTCCCACTTAGATAGACATCCCTCTAATCATCTAAGTGATTACGTGATCCAAATCAACTAAACCATGTCCGATCATCACGTGAGATGGAGTAGTTTCAATGATGAACATCACTATGTTGATCATATCTACTATATGATTCACGCTCGACCTTTCGGTCTCCGTGTTCCGAGGCCATATCTGCATATGCCAGGCTCGTCAAGTTTAACCTGAGTATTCCGCGTGTGCAACTGTTTTGCACCCGTTGTATTTGAACGTAGAGCCTATCACACCCGATCATCACGTGGTGTCTCAGCATGAAGAACTTTCGCAACGGTGCATACTCAGGGAGAACACTTTTATCTTGAAATTTTAGTGAGAGATCATCTTATAATGCTACCGTCAATCAAAGCAAGATAAGATGCATAAAATATTAACATCACATGCAACCAATATAAGTGATATGATATGGCCATCACCATCTTGTGCTTGTGATCTCCATCTCCGAAGCACCGTCATGATCACCATCGTCACCGGCGCGACACCTTGATCTCCATCGTAGTATCGTTGTCGTCTCGCCAACTTATTGCTTTTATGACTATCGCTACCGCTTAGTGATAAAGTAAAACAATTACATGACGATTGCATTGCATACAATAAAGCGACAACCATATGGCTCCTACCAGTTGCCGATAACTCGGTTACAAAACATGATCATCTCATACAATAAAATATAGCATCATGCCTTGACCATATCACATCACAACATGCCCTGCAAAAACAAGTTAGACGTCCTCTACTTTGTTGTTGCAAGTTTTACGTGGCTGCTACGGGCTTAGCAAGAACCGTTCTTACCTACGCATCAAAACCACAACGATAGTTTGTCAAGTTGGTGCTGTTTTAACCGTCGCAAGGACCGGGCGTAGCCACACTCGGTTCAACTAAAGTGAGAGAGACAGACACCCGCCAGTCACCTTTAAGCAACGAGTGCTCGCAACGGTGAAACCAGTCTCGCGTAAGCGTACGCGTAATGTCGGTCCGGGCCACTTCATCTCACAATACCGCCGAACCAAAGTATGACATGCTCGTAAGCAGTATGACTTATATCGCCCACAACTCACTTGTGTTCTACTCGTGCATAGCATCAACGCATAAAACCAGGCTCGGATGCCACTGTTGGGGAACGTAGTAATTTCAAAAAATTTCCTACGCACACGCAAGATCATGGTGATGCATAGCAACGAGAGGGGAGAGTGTTGTCCACGTACCCTCGTAGACCGAAAGCGGAAGCGTTAACACAACGCGGTTGATGTAGTCGTACGTCTTCACGATCCGACCGATCAAGTACCAAACGCACGGCACCTCCGAGTTCAGCACACGTTCAACTCAATGACGTCCCTCGAACTCCGATCCAGCCGAGTGTTGAGGGAGAGTTTTGTCAGCACGACGGCATGGTGACGATGATGATGTTCTACCGATGCAGGGCTTCGCCTAAGCTCCTCTACGATATTATCGAGGTGTAATATAGTGGAGGGGGGCACCGCACACGGCTAAAATATCGTATATCAATTGTGTGTCTAGAGGTGCCCCCCTGCCCCCGTATATAAAGGAGCAAGGGAGGCCACCGGCCTAGGAGGTGTGGCGCGCCAGGAGGAGTCCTACTCCTACCGGGAGTAGGATTCCCCCCCTTTCCTTGTTGGACTAGGAGTGGAAGAAGGGAAGAGGTGGAGGGGAGGAAGGAAGGGAGGCGCCGGCCCCCCTCTCCTTGTCCTATTCGGACTGGGGGGAAGGGGGCGCGGCCCTGCCCTAGCCTCCTCTCCTCTCTTCCACCTAGGCCCACTAAGGCCCATTAAGTTAGCGGGGGGTTCCGGTAACCTCCCGGTACTCCGGAAAAATCCCGATTTCACCCGGAACACTTCCGATGTCCAAACATAGGCTTCCAATATATCAATCTTTATGTCTCGACCATTTCGAGACTCCTCGTCATGTCCGTGATCACATCCGGGACTCCGAACAACCTTCGGTACATCAAAACATATAAACTCATAATATAACTGTCATCGTAACTTTAAGCGTGCGGACCCTACGGGTTCGAGAACTATGTAGACATGACCGAGACACCTCTCCGGTCAATAACCAATAGCGGAACCTGGATGTTCATATTGGTTCCCACATATTCTACGAAGATCTTTATCGGTCAGACCGCATAACAACATACGTTGTTCCCTTTGTCATCGGTATGTTACTTGCCCGAGATTCGATTGTCGGTATCTCGATACCTAGTTCAATCTCATTACCGGCAAGTCTGTTTACTCGTTCCGTAATACATCATCCCGCAACTAACTCATTAGTCACAATGCTTGCAAGGCTTATACTGATGTGCATTACCGAGTGGGCCCAGAGATACCTCTCCGACAATCGGAGTGACAAATCGCAATCTCGAAATACGCCAACCCAACAAGTACCTTTGGAGACACCTGTAGAGCACCTTTATAATCACCCAGTTACGTTGTGACGTTTGGTAGCACACAAAGTGTTCCTCCGGTAAACGGGAGTTGCATAATCTCATAGTCATAGGAACATGTATAAGTCATGAAGAAAGCAATACCAACATACTAAACGATCGAGTGCTAAGCTAACGGAATGGGTCAAGTCAATCACGTCATTCTCCTAATGAGGTGATCCCGTTAACCAAATGAGAACTCATGTCTATGGCTAGGAAACATAACCATCTTTGATTAATGTGCTAGTCAAGTAGAGGCATACTAGTGACACTCTGTTTGTCTATGTATTCACACATGTATTATGTTTCCGGTTAACACAATTCTAGCATGAATAATAAACGTTTATCATGATATAAGGAAATAAATAATACTTTATTATTGCCTCTAGGGCATATTTCCTTCACTAACCTATTAACCGGAGGCCCAGCCCAGAATTGCTGTTTTTTTTGCCTATTTCAGAGTTTCGCAGAAAAGGAATATCAAACGGAGTCCAAACGGAATGAAACCTTCGGGAACGTGATTTTCAGAACGAACAAGATCCATGAGACTTGGACCCTACGTCAAGAAATAAAGGAGGAGGCCATGAGGTAGGGAGCACGCCTACCCCCCAGGGCGCGCCTTCCACCCTCGTCGGCCCCCTGTTGCTCCACTGACGTACTCCTTCCTCCTATATATACCTACGTACCCCCGAACGATCAGATACGGAGCCAAAAACCTAATTCCACCGCCGCAACCTTCTCTACCCACGAGATCCCATCTTGGGGCCTGTTCCGGAACTCCACCGGAGGGGGCATCGATCATGGAGGGCTTCTACATCATCACCATAGCCCCTCCGATGAAGTGTGAGTAGTTTACCTCAGACCTTCGGGTCCATAGTTATTAGCTAGATGGCTTCTTCTCTCTTTTTGGATCTCAATACAATGTTCTCCCCCTCTCTCGTGGAGATCTATTCGATGTAATCTTCTTTTTGCAGTGTGTTTGTTGAGGCCGATGAATTGTGGGTTTATGATCAAGTTTATCTATGAACAATATTTGAATCTTCTGAATTGTTTTATGTATGATTGGTTATATTTGCAAGTCTCTTTGAATTATCATTTTGGTTTGGCCTGCTAGATTGATCTTTCTTGCAATGGGAGAAGTGCTTAGCTTTGGGTTCAATCTTGCGGTGTCCTTTCCCAGTGACAGTAGGGGCAGCAAGGCACGTATTGTATTGTTGCCATCGAGGATAACAAGATGGGGTTTTTATCATATTGCATGAATTTATCCCTCTACATCATGTCATCTTGCTTAAGGCGTTACTCTGTTTTTATGAACTTAATACACTAGATGCATGCTGGATAGCGGTCGATGTGTGGAGTAATAGTAGTAGATGCAGGCAGGAGTCGGTCTACTTGTCTCGGACGTGATGCCTATATACATGATCGTACCTAGATATTCTCATAACTATGCTCAATTCTGTCAATTGCTCAACAGTAATTTGTTCACCCACCGTAGAATACTTATGCTCTCGAGAGAAGCCACTAGTGAAACCTATGGCCCCCGGGTCTATTTTCCATCATATTAATCTCCCGACAACAAGTTATTTCTGGCGCCGTTTTTATTTTGTTTACTTTACTTTGCATCTCTATCACAAAAATACCAAAAATATTATCTTATCATATCTATCAGACCTCACTCTCGTAAGTGACCGTGTAGGGATTGACAACCCCTTATCGCGTTGGTTGCGAGGATTTATTTGTTTTGTGTAGGTGCGAGGGACTCGCGCGTAGCCTCCTACTGGATTGATACCTTGGTTCACAAAAACTGAGGGAAATACTTACGCTACTTTGCTGCATCACCCTTTCCTCTTCAAGGGAAAACCAACGCAGTGCTCAAGAGGTAGCAAGAAGGATTTCTGGCGCCGTTGCTGGGGAGGTCTACGCAAAAGTCAATATACCAAGTACCCATCACAAACCCTTATCTCCCGCATTACATTATTTGCCATTTGCCTCTCGTTTTCCTCTCCCCCACTTCACCCTGGCCGTTTTATTCGCCCTTTTTTCGTTCGTCTTTTCGTTTGCCTTGATGTCTTTCTTGGCTCGTTTGCTCGCTTGGTTGAAATAGTTGAGTATTTATTCCTAAACAGAGAAGCTAAGATCTATGGATCCTCATCCGCTTGCAAATATTTTTAAGAGATCCAATTAGGATGAACCAATTGCTAGTGAGTTTTGTGCACTAGATTATCTTTATGAAGTTTTGCTTGAAATTTGTGAATCTGAAAATTGTGATGAAGAAATTTATGAAGAGATTCACGATAGCTCCTTGAATAAAAAGCATGATTGCAATAATTTTATTATAAATTCTCTTGATGTCAATTGTGCTAATATTATGCAAAACCCTAAGCTTGGGGATGCTAGTTTTGCTATGTCTACTACTTGTTGCAATGATCATGATTGGGGTGATAGTTCTTCTTATAATCTTGAAAATTTATTTAAGCCCCATGATGAATATGAGATTGATAATAATGTTTGCAATAATATTGAAAGTGGGTTTGGAAGAGTGTCGACTTTAGATCCCACATATATGGAGAATGCTCAATCATATGATATTTTTTATAAAAGTGGGTTTGGAGAGGTCATGACTTTAGTTAATGTTAATCCCACTATTTTGGAAGAGTGTCAACTTTGCATGCATGTGGATCATGTTGATAATATTGTATGTGATATTTATATTATTGAATTTGATAATGATCCTACATGTAATTATTATGAGAGAGGAAAATATTGTTATAGAAATTTTCATGTTACTAAATTACCTCTCGTTATGTTTAGATTGCTATTGTTCCTTTCTGCTTCCTTGCATATGCTAGTTTTTGCTTGCTCTGATAATTTGTTTGCCTATAAGATGCCTATGCATAGGAAGTATGTTAGACTTAAGTGTGTTTGTCACATGTTTTATGATGCTTTTTTGTGCTTCAATTCTTGTCTTTCCTGTGAGCATCATCGAAATCTCAATGCCTAGCTAAAAAGGCTTTAAAGAAAAGTGCTTGTTGGGAGACAACCCAATATATTTCCTTTCTGTCGTTGAATAAATCTTTGTTCTAGCCTCTGGTTAGATGTGTTTTTATGTTTTAGTTAGTGTTTGTTCCAAGTTAAACCTATAGGATCTTCTTGATGATAGTTATTTGATCTTGCTGTAATTTCCAGAAACTTTCTGTTCACGAAAACAATTGTTAAAAATCACAAGAACGTGATAAAATACTGATTCCAATTGCTGCTGATCAATAAACAAATTGTCTAGCTCGTCCTATTTTGGCTGATTTTGTGGAGTTCCAGAAGTTTGCGTTAGTTACAGATTACTACAGACTGTTCTGTTTTTGATAGATTCTGTTTTTCGTGTGTTGTTTGCTTATTTTGATGAATCTATGGCTAGTAAAAGAGTTTATAAACCATATAGAAGTTGGAATACAGTAGGTTTAACACCAATATAAATAAAAAATGAGTTCATTACAGTACCTTGAAGTGGTCTTTTGTTTTCTTTCGCTAACGGAGCTCACGAGATTTTCTGTTGAGTTTTGTGTTGTGAAGTTTTCAAGTTTTGGGTGAAAGATTGGATGGATTATGGAACAAGGAGTGGCAAGAGCCTAAGATTGGGGATGCCCATGGCACCCC
This sequence comes from Triticum aestivum, assembly GCF_018294505.1. NCBI lineage: Eukaryota > Viridiplantae > Streptophyta > Magnoliopsida > Poales > Poaceae > Triticum > Triticum aestivum. Next base: position 473,165,210 of record NC_057808.1, read on the forward strand.
CAAGATAATCTAAGGACACCAAAAAGCCAAAGCTTGGGGATGCCCTGGAAGGCATCCCCTCTTTCGTCTACTTCCATCGGTAACTTTACTTGGAGCTATATTTTTATTCACCACATGATATGTGTTTTGCTTGGAGCGTCTTGTATGACTTGAGTCTTTGCTTTTTAGTTTACCACAATCATCCTTGCTGTACACACCTTTTGAGAGAGCCATATATGATTTGGAATTTGCTGGAATACTCTATGTGCTTCGCTAATATCTTTTGAGTTATATAGTTTTGCTCTAGTGCTTCACTTATATTTTTTAGAGCACGGTGGTGGATTTGTTTTATAGAAACTATTGATCTCTCATGCTTCACTTAGATTATTTTGAGAGTCTTAAATAGCATGGTAATTTGTTTAAATAATCCTAATATGCTTGGTATTCAAGATTAATAAAAACTTTCTTATGAGTGTGCTGAATACTAAGAAAAATCTGATGCTTGATAATTGTTTTGAGATATAAAGATGGTGATATTAGAGTCATGCTAGTTGAGTAGTTGTGAATTTGAGAGATACTTGTGTTAAATTTTGTGATTCCCGTAGCATGCACGTATGGTGAACCGTTATGTGATGAAGTCAGAGCATAATTTATTTATTGATTGTCTTCCTTATAAGTGGCGGTCGGGGACAAGCGATGGTCTTTTCCTACCAATCTATCCCCCTAGGAGCATGCGCGTAATACTTTGCTTTGATAACTTGTAGATTTTTGCAATAAGTATATGAGTTCTTTATGACTAATGTTGAGTCCATGGATTATACGCACTCTTCTTCCTTCCACCATAACTAGCCTCTCTAATACCGCGCACTTTTCGCCGGTATCATACACCCACCATAAACCTTCCTCAAAACAGCCACCATACCTACCTATCATGGCCTTTCCATAGCCATTCCGAGATATATTGCCATGCAACTTTCCACCGTTCCGTTTATTATGACACGCTCCATCATTGTCATATTGCTTTGCATGATCATGTAGTTGACATCGTATTTGTGGCAAAGCCACCGTTCATAATTCTTTCATACATGTCACTCTTGATTCATTGCATATCCCGGTACACCGCCGGAGGCATTCATATAGAGTCATATTTTGTCCTAAGTATCGAGTTGTAATTGATGAGTTGTAAGAAAATAAAAGTGTGATGATCTTCATTTTTAGAGCATTGTCCCAAGTGAGGAAAAGGATGATGGAAACTATGATTCCCCCACAAGTCGGGATGAGACTCCGGACGAAAAAAAAGAGGCCATAAAAAGAAGAAGAAAAGGCCCAAACAAAAAAATGAGAGAAAAAGAGAGAAGGGACAATGTTACTATCCTTTTACCACACTTGTGCTTCAAAGTAGCACCATGATCTTCATGATAGAGAGTCTCTCATTTTGTCACATTCATATACTAGTGGGAATTTTTCATAATAGAACTTGGCTTGTATATTCCAATGATGGGCTTCCTCAAAATGCCCTAGGTCTTCGTGAGCAAGCGAGTTGGATGCACACCCACTTAGTTTCTTTTGTTGAGCTTTCATATACTTATAGCTCAAGTGCATCTGTTGCATGGCAATCCCTACTCACTCACATTGATATCTATTGATGGGCATCTCCATAGCCCTGTTGATACGCCTAGTTGATGTGAGACTATCTTCTCCCTTTTTGTCTTCTCCACAACCACCATTCTATTCCACATATAGTGCTATGTCCATGGCTCACGCTCATGTATTGCGTGAAGATTGAAAAGGTTTGAGAACGTCAAAAGTATTAAACAATTGCTTGGCTTGTCATCGGGGTTGTGCATGATTTAAATACTTTGTGTGGTGAAGATAGAGCATAGCCAGACTATATGATTTTGTAGGGATAACTTTCTTTGGCCATGTTATTTTGAGAAGACATAATTGCTTTGTTAGTATGCTTGAAGTATTATTATTTTTATGTCAATATTAAACTTTTGTCTTGAATCTTTCGAATCTAAATATTCATACCACAATTAAGAAGAATTACATTGAAATTATGCCAAGTAGCACTCCGCATCAAAAATTCTGTTTTTATCATTTACCTACTCGAGGACGAGCAGGAATTAAGCTTGGGGATGCTTGATACGTCTCCAACGTATCTATAATTTTTTATTGCTCCATGCTATATTATCTACTATTTTGGACATTATTGGGCTTTATTATTCACTTTTATATTATTTTTGGGACTAACCTATTAACCGGAGGCCCAGCCCAGAATTGCTGTTTTTCGCCTATTTCAGAGTTTCGCAGAAAAAGAATATCAAACGGAGTCCAAACGGAATGAAACCTTCGGGAACGTGATTTTCAGAACGAACAAGATCCAGGAGACTTGGATCCTACGTCAAGAAATAAAGGAGGAGGCCACGAGGTACGGGCGCGCCTACCCCCCCAGGGCGCGCCCTCCACCCTCGTCGGCCCCCTGTTGCTCCACTGACGTACTCCTTCCTCCTATAAATACCTACGTACCCCCGAACGATCAGATACGGAGCCAAAAACCTAATTCCACCGCCGCAACCTTCTCTACCCACGAGATCCCATCTTGGGGCCTATTCCGGAGCTCCGCCGGAGGGGGCATCGATCACGGAGGGCTTCTACATCATCACCATAGCCCCTCCGATGAAGTGTGAGTAGTTTACCTCAGACCTTCGGGTACATAGTTATTAGCTAGATGGCTTCTTCTCTCTTTTTGGATCTCAATACAATGCTCTCCCCCTCTCTCGTGGAGATCTATTCGATGTAATCTTCTTTTTGCGGTGTGTTTGTTGAGACCGATGAATTGTGGGTTTATGATCAAGTTTATCTATGAACAATATTTGAATCTTCTGAATTCTTTTATGTATGATTGGTTATCTTTGCAAGTCTCTTCGTATTATCAGTTTGGTTTGGCCTACTAGATTGATCTTTCTTGCAATGGGAGAAGTGCTTAGCTTTGGGTTCAATCTTGCGGTGTCCTTTCCAAGTGACAGTAGGGGCAACATGGCACGTATTGTATTGTTGCCATCAAGGATAACAAGATGGTTTTTTTTATCATATTGCATGAATTTATCCCTCTACATTATGCCATCTTGCTTAAGGCGTTACTCTGTTTTATGAACTTAATACACTAGATGCATGCTGGATAGCGGTCGATGTGTGGAGTAATAGTAGTAGATGCAGGCAGGAGTCGGTCTACTTGTCTCGGACGTGATGCCTATATACATGATCATACCTAGATATTCTCATAACTATGCTCAATTCTGTCAATTGCTCAACAGTAATTTGTTCACCCACCGTAGAATACTTATGCTCTCGAGAGAAGCCACTAGTGAAACCTATGGCCCCCGGGTCTATTTTCCATCATATTAATCTCCCGACAACAAGTTATTTCTGGCGCCGTTTTTATTTTGTTTACTTACTTTGCATCTCTATTACAAAAATACCAAAAATATTATCTTATCATATCTATCAGACCTCACTCTCGTAAGTGACCGTGTAGGGATTGACAACCCCTTATCGCGTTGGTTGCGAGGATTTATTTGTTTTGTGTAGGTGCGAGGCACTCGCGCGTAGCCTCCTACTGGATTGATACCTTGGTTCTCAAAAACTGAGGGAAATACTTACGCTACTTTGCTGCATCACCCTTTCCTCTTTAAGGGAAAACCAACGCAGTGCTCAAGAGGTAGCAGGGTATTACGCATCTTTGCGGCCCGAACCTGGGTAAATGATCCTTTTGCTGACCGCCAGACCCGCTCTTTGCACAACCCCGCTCCCGCCAACCGTAGAAGGGATCCCAGTGATCCCATAGGTGTCGTTCCCACCGACAATTGGGTTGTCTCCCAACAAGCGCTTTTCTTTATAGCCTTTTAGCTAGGCATTGAGATGTCGATGAGGCTCACATAAAGGATAATAATTGAAACATAAAGAGAGCATCATGTAGCATGTGAAAAACAATTTTAAGTCTAACATACTTCCTATGCATAGGCATTTTATAGGGAAAATATTTATAAAGACAAACAAAAACTAGCATATGCAAGGAAGAAGAAAGAAAGAATAGAAATCTCAACATAACGAGAGGCAATTTAGTAACATGAAAATTTCTACAACCATATTTCCCTCTCTCATAATAATTACACGTGGGATCATATTCAAATTCAACAATATAGATATCACATAACATATTCTGTACATGATCCACATGCAAGCAAAGTTGACACTCTTCCAAAATAGTGGGATTATCATCAAATAAAGTCATGACCTCTCCAAGCCCACTTTTATCAAAAAATTCATAAGATTGATCATACTCCAAAGTAGTGGGATCATTACTACCTAGAGTTGACACTCTTCCAAACCCACTTTAAATATTATTGCAAAAATCATTACCAATATCATATTCATCATGAGGCTTAATTTTTTTAAAATCATAAGAAGTATTATCACCCCAATCATGATCATTGCAATAAGTAGTGGACATAGCAAAACTAGCATCCCCAAGCTTGGGGTTTTGCATATTATTAGCACAATTGACATTAATAGAATTTATAATAATATCATTGCAATCATGATTTCCATTCAAGGAGCTATCGTGAATCACTTTATAAATTTCTTCTTTTAGCACTTCATCACAATTTTCAGATTCACGAATTTCAAGCAAAATTCCATAAAGATAATCTAGTGCACTCAACTCACTAGACTTTGGTTCATCATAATTTGATCCTTTTAAAAGATTAGCAAGCAGATGAGGATCCATAAACTTTTTGCTTCCTGATTTTCAATAAACACACAATTATACCAAGCGAACGAGCAAACAAACCAAGTAAGACATAAAGGCAAACGGAAAGAAGGCAAATAAAAAGGCAAAAATATTTGTGTTTTTCTAAAAAAGTTTTAGAAGTGGGGGAGAGGAAAATGAGAAGCAAATGGCAAATAATGTAAGTGCAAGAGATAAGAGTTTATGCTGGGTACTTGGTAGAATTGATGTGGAAGCTCCCCGGGAACGGCGCCAGAAATTCTTCCTGGTACTTCTTGAGCTTGCGTTGATTTTTCCCTTGAACAGGAAATGGTGATGTAGCAAAGTAGAGATAAGTATTTCCCTCATTTAATAACCAAAGTATCAATCCAGTAGGAGGCACAAGCAAGTCTCCAATATAGGCACCTGCACAAACTAACAAACACTTGCACACAACGCGAAAAAGGGGTTGACAATCCCTTCACGGTCATGGACAAGAGTGAGATCTAATAGAGATAGGTATAAAAGATAAATAAAAGAGCAAACTAAAGTAAATATAAATAAATTGCAGCAAGGTATTTTTGGTTTTTTTTGGTTTATAGATCTGAAAATATATGATGGAAAATAGACCCGGGGGCCATAGGTTTTACTAGAGGCTTCTCTCTTGAAGAAAACATACGGTGGGTAAGCAAATTACTGTTGAGAAATTGATAGAAAAGCGCATAATTATGACGATATCTAAGGCAATGATCATGAATATAGGCATCACATCTGTGACAAGTAGACCGACTCTTGCTTGCATCTACTACTGTTACTCCACACATCGACCGCTATCCAGCATGCATCTAGAGTATTAAGTTCATAAGAACGGAGTAACGCCTTAAGCAAGATGACATGATGTAGAGGGATAAACTCAAGCAATATGATATAAACCCCATGTTTTTATTCATGATGGCAGCAATACAATACGTGCCTCAGTACCCCTTTTGTCACTAGGTGAGGACACAGCAAGATTGAACCCAAAACTAAGCACCTCTCCCATTGCAAGAAAAACCAATCTAGTTGGCCAAACCAAACCGATAGTCGGAAGAGAAATACAAAGATATCTTAATCATGCATAAAAGAGTTCAGAGAAGACTCAAATAATATTCATAGATAATCTAATCATAAATCCAAATTCATCGGATCTCAACAAATGCACCGCAAAGGAAGATTACATCAAATAGATCTCCAAGAACATCAAGGAGAACATTGTATTGAAGATCAAAGAGAGAAGAAGTCATCTAGCTACTAGCTATGGACTCTTAGGTCCGTGGTAAACTACTCATGCTTCATCAGAAGGGCAACAAGGTTGATGTAGAGGCCCTCCGTGATCGAATCCCTCTCCAACAGAGTGCCAGGAAAGGCCCCAAGATGGGATCTCACGGGAACAGAAGCTCGCGGCGGCGGAAAAGTATTTTTGGTGTGACCTCTTGTATAGGGGGGATATTTGAGGATTTATTGTGTAGAGATTAGGTCAAGACGGTACACGAGGGGCCCACATGCCAGGGGCACCCCCCCGGGGCGCGCCACCATGGCTTGTGGCCACCTCGTGGATCTTCTGGCCTCCTCTCCAAGTCTCATGGGTTTCTTCTGGTCCAAGAAAAATCACCGTAAAGTTTTATTCTGTTTGGACTCTGTTTGATATTCCTTTTCTGTTAAAGTCAAAGACAAGGAAAAAAACAAAAACTGGCACTGACACTGGGCTCTAGGTTAATAGGTTAGTCCCAAAAATAATATAAAATAGCATATTAATGCATATAAAACACCCAAAACAGATAATATAATAGCATGGAATAATCAAAAATTATAGATACGTTGGAGATGTATCAATTTCCTCTAGATTTTTAGCACAACGACTCGAGAAAATAGAGGCATTTTTATCATGGCAACAAGACATAGCAAGCATATCATCATGAGATTTAGTCAAGCAATTTCTACATGATATGCAAGGACTATCAACACAAGCATGTGAAACATCTAGAGAGCTCGAAGTGTTCTAGTCCAAAGAAGAAGCATTGCAATAAGATAGTGATGATGGATCATCAACAATAAGCTCATTATCATCATTGCAATGACCAACACTACTCACCATATCATTACCTTGTGGCAATCCACATGTAGGTGAAGTAGAAGAAGTTGAGAACACTATACGACCGGAGGTGGAGGGAGAACAATCTTTCCCACAAATCTTGGACACACCATATTTATCGTGAAGCTTTGTCCACAACTCATAAGCATCCCGAAACTGCATGAGTTGAAATATAACTACATTGCTCAAAGAATCAAGCACATTAGAAGCTTGAGCATTGAGATAAGAGGTTTTCCGCATCCTCTAGGGAAAATCTTTGAGGATCCTTTGGAGGAGAAAAACACATATCTACAATTCACTCTAAATTTCAATGACCCTAAAGATATTAAGCACGCGAATTACCCAAACATCAAAATTTGTGCCATCAAAACTAAGAGTGTTAAATAATCCTAATCCCCTAGTCGACATCTTTACTCTCTAGGCAGTTAAGACTACAAAGAAAGACGAGGCTCCGATACCAATTGAAAGATCGTGGATGTCACCAAGAGGGGGTGGAGGTGAATAGGTGCTTTAAAATAATTACGAGTTAGGCTTGAACAAATGCAGAATAAAACTAGTGTTTAATGTGTCAAGCACAAAACCTAAAACAACTAGGCTCACCTATGTGCACTGGCAACCAGTGGCGGAGCCAGGATTGGAGCAAGCCCTGGGCCCAAAAAAATTCGCCGCGAGGGAAAAACTCAACTTTCATAAGGCTTTTAGCTACCTCAAAAGATACCCCATACAAAATATTGCTCAATTGCATGAAACAATTAAAATTTAAACTCAATGCTTTACGATACAACAAAATAGATAAAAATGTGATAAAAACTACAAAGAACAATATGTGATAAAAAATATTACCAATCAATGTTTTGCTTCATCAGTGCCTCACATAACCTCATCAACGGTGGAAGAAGATCCAACACCTTCAAGACATCAAAAGAATTTTTTCATAAGAGAATGCATACATATGAGTTGAAGAAAACCCTTGATATATGACTGAATACATAAGAAAATGCCTCGCAAAAGAGATTTAAGTTCAAGAAACCCTAGAGATATGACTGGATACATCACAAACATTATTTCAATCAAATTTCAGTTCGGAGCAGTGTATACACCGATACAGGTAGATAGAACATGGTAAAAGTGGAAAGCATCAGGGAGGAAGACCGGGAAAGTATCAAAGAACAATACAAGGTGCCGCAGCCGGCAGTGAAGTACCCAACAGGGGATGGCCTGCCACAAAGGCGAATGACGCACATGATAGGAGGGCGGCGGCCTGGAGAGGGGGGCGGGTCGGTGGACGACGATGCCACGGTGGGAGCTCTGGAGATTAATCCGGAAAAAGGAATCCTGAGTGTGACTCTCGGTGGCAGCCGCGCGAGCGCTGTGTGCTGCATCTCCTGTGCCTCGAGTTAGATCGGCGTTTTTTAAGAAAAATTTAAATCATGGTGGGATGGAGCGTTGCGTCTCCTGTGTCTCGTGGGTGTGTCGGCTTCAGGTAAGATAGCCCGTTAAGGCTTTGGGCCTCCTTCTTTTCACCGGGCTGCACCCTGGGCCTGCAGAAAAACCAGTATGGTAATAGCCTGTTACATTTTCCATGCCCCGGGCCTGGGCCCTAGGTGCCCGGGGCCTAGCTCCGCCCCTACCGGCAACTTATGCTAAGCAAGATAACCAACAAAGTGATAGCAAGATATATATCATGAAACACTATGGCTATCACAAAGTAAAGTGCATAAGTAAAAGGCTTGGGTAAGAGATAACCGAGGCATGCGGAGAAGACGATGTATCCCAAAGTTCACACCCTTGCGAATGCTAATCTCCGTTTGGAGTAGTGTGGAGGCACAATGCTCCCCAAAAAACCAATAGGCCCACCGTAACTCCTCACGCCCTCGCACACTGCAAGATGTCGTGATTCCACTAAGGGACCCTTGAGGACGATCACCGAACCCCTACAATTGGCAAACTTTGGGGGCGGTCATCGAACTCGTACACTTTGGCAAACTTAGGGGCGGTGTCATACAGGATAACTATCGCATACGCTATTTTGTGGTGCAACGTTTATGATGTGTACGACATAAGAAACAGTATTGTGGGGAGTATGTATCACAAACAGTATTGTAGAAACAGTTCATGATTATAAAGTATGTACGATAAGACGACTATCACAAACGTTTAGTTTGCTCGCACCGTTTGTGATGTTGTCTGGCATCACACGCGCTTTGCAAATGGCAACTGTGTGCATGGTCGCACACGTTTCCTCTCTGTGAACCGTGTCGTATGATGTATATCACACACGTTATGCTTTTACAGACCTGTGCGTCGTAATGCCCTGCAGAGCGTAATTTCTCTCTAATTTAATCACTGAAATTTAAAATTGTAAAGAATTTGAATTTGAAAGTAGGCAATAACTTCAGTCATACCCATTAGGTTCAACAACCAATGCACAATTCGATTCACAGGTACATATGTTCAAGAATTACATAAGCACCATAAGAATGATGAACCAGGGTTGTATACCTGTATTCAGGACGGTAAAGAAAGAGACCAAAGACATTCTGGTTGCTGAACAAAGTGAAGCAGAATGCCCATATTGTGCCCTCCTCCATGCCGAATGCACGCACGACTCTAGTCCAACCCCTTGTGATGATCGACCGCCCATCCTTCACTGTCTTCATGAGGACTTCTAGATAGTCATTAGTCATTACAGTCTGGTAGAAATACTTTAACCTTTGCATGTCACCAATCATGTAGTTTGAGAGGTAATCTTGAGTAAACCTTCAAAGGAAGAAGATTCAGACATTGTCATCTAACACCCATTATGGGCAGTAAAAAGAAGGCTACCGAGTTCTTACTTACCATCCTGCAGTTCATTGCTGCATTCGATAAATTGTAAACAAACAGTTTATTTGCCATCTTTTGACCCATTTTACTAACAACTTTTATCAGTTTCCTTACTTGATGCTGGTTCATGAATATTCCATGCCCCATACGCAAAAAAGGTCGAAGCGTGGATCTTTACCAATCACATATGTACATGCAAGCACCACATTAAAATTAGAAGCTAAACTGCAATTGCACAATGATGTAGTACAACACTCACTCCATCTCATTATATAAGATCTTATTACATCCAATATACTCACATATTGGATGAATTAAAATTTTATATTATGAGGCGGAGGGAGTATGTATAAGCCGTGGGATGAAACTAACCTCAATGAAAACAACCATAAGTTTGTTAAAAAAAAGGACAACACAGCGTTACCTTTGTTGTCAAACCAGTTAGCCAATTCATTTGTATATGAACTGAAGCTTTCAATTTCTATACACCTCCAGAATCATGACAGTTTTCCTATGCGTTCTACCGTCTAGGCGTTGCTCCTAGGAGGTATTCACATACTCCATCTATAAACATCTTAGTGGATTGTACTCAAATTGTGTTAATTACTTTTTTCGCGAATATGCAAAGCTTGTGTATCATTTAATTGATAGAAGGAGTAGAAATAGTACAATGAAGGATACAACACATCACACGAATGCAGACAGGCGTGAACATGGTGCCTGGAGCAGAGAGACAAGGGATCCTCAGCCCAAACAAAAGAAACAACACACCTGGAACCAACCAATCCAAAACCAAGAGCGGCAAACACATCATCAAGGACATCACCGGGGGAAACACGAGCGAGCAAGATAGCGCCTTCAAGAAAGAAGACAACACCGAGATGTCATCGCCATCCGGTCTGGAGAAGCCAGACCTAGGGTTTCCCCTGAGCTCGAGGAGGGGCACAACAGAAGGCCGTAGCAGCGCCTCCTGTCGATGTCAAAACCGGCGGATCTCGGGTAGGGGGTCCCGAACTGTGCGTCTAAGGTCGATGGTAACAGGAGACAGGGGACATGATGTTTACCCAGGTTCGGGCCCTCTCGATGGAGGTAATACCCTACTTCCTGCTTGATTGATCTTGATGAATATGAGTGTTACAAGAGTTGATCTACCATGAGATCGTAATGGCTAAACCTAAGATGTATAGCCTGTATGATTGTGATTGCCTCTACGGACTAAACCCTCCGGTTTATATAGACACCGGAGGGGACTAGGGTTGTACAAAGTCGGTTACAGAGAAAGGAATCTTCATATCCGAACGCCAAGCTTGCCATCCACGCCAAGGAGAGTCCCATCCGGACGTGGGAAGAAGTCTTATGTCTTGTATCTTCATAGCCCATCAGTCCGGCCCACGCCCTATAGGCCGGGCGCCCGAGGACCCCTTAATCCAGGACTCCCTGAGTAGCCCCTGAACCAGGCTTCAATGATGAGGTGTCCGGCGTGCAGATTGTCTTCGGCATTGCAAGGCGGGTTCCTCCTCCGAATACTCCAAAGCAGCCAGAAAACGTGTCCGGCTCTGCAAAAACAAGTACCACACACGACCGCAGAGAGTATAATATTTCATGAATCCAATCTACTGACAACTTTTGTAGTGTGACATCACGTCGTTGCCCGGCCATTATTTCGAACCGTTTTTTAGCCTCCCGCTCCACGTTTCAAGATGTGGTTTTATTGGCACATCTTGTCGAAGTAGAGATCGTGTCCCTTTATTGCGGGATTTTCATCAATACGGGCATGGGTAATCAAACCGCTCCGTTGGCATGATTCCTTGGGAATATGCAAGTTTTAAGGCCCATGAGGAGGCGTTCAATATTCATCACCTTTATAAAGGGGCACAGACCCGTCTTTCTCCTCTACGCCTACCTCTTCCTCAACCTTTCCAACCTCGAGTTCCAGCACCCAGGTTTCAACTTAGTTGCTCCAAGCCTCCCAGTCATGTCCGGATCCAGCCCTCAAGGCCGGTGGGTGGCCTCCTCGGTCACAAAGGAGGATATCGCGATGCTCCGGGCGGCAAGGTACCTGACCGGGGAAATCCTCCACAGGCTCCCTGCCAAGGGACAGGTTATTTCCACTCCCAGATCCAGCGAGAGGGGCGTATTCATCTCCCACTTCCTCTGGGGGCTAGGGTTCACTCTCCACCCCTTCGTTCGTGGCCTCATGTTCTATTACGGGATAGACTTTCATGATCTAGCTCCGGACTCCTTTCTTCACATCTCGGCGTTCATTGTCATGTGCGAGACCTTTCTCCGCATTCCCCCACACTTCGGCTTATGGCTCAAAACCTTTAATGTGAAGCCGAAGGTAGTCGATGGGGAGCAAGCGGAGTGTGGAGGTGCTATGGTGGGCAAGCTCACCAATACTCTTTGGCCCAAAGGCTCCTTCACGGAAACTTCCAACCTATGGTAGCGAGAGTGGTTTTACATCACTGAACCCCGTGGTACCAAGTGGGCAGCTACACCTGTGTTCCGATATGGTCCTCCATTACGACTTGCATCATGGATTAATAAGGGGCTGGACTGGGGATCAATTGATGAAGTGCAGACGCTACAAAGCCGCATCCGGAGCCTCCTTGAAAAGGACACCGGCCTCATCAACGTAATCCAGGTAATGCTAGTCCGCCAGGTCCTGCCGTGCCAGCGATGGCTCCTCTGTATGTGGGAGTTCAATCCAGAAGGACCACGGACCCTTCAGCACTTCTTCGGCATGACACTTCTTCGGCACGACGCACAGAGGAATGTGGAAGTTATTTTTTGGGACCCGAAAGCAGTGGCCGGATACAACCGAGGACATCGGCCTCGACTGCAACCATCCGGACACCTCAGTAAGCACTCGACTCCTGAACACGGCTTAGTTGATTATCCTGTAGAAATATACTGAGAAACCTACCTTCGACCAGGGCTGGATAAAGAAGGCAGAACGAATCAGGTGTTCGGCCCCTCTTCCCGAAGACTCAGCTGATCTTGTGTTAACAAGGATGTTGGCTCCGGCACCGTATCAAGTGCCGGCGAAGGAGGACAAGGAGGAAAGCAATAAGGCCAAAGGTGGCCTCCACTCTAAAGGTACACCGGACGCTATGTCCGGGGAGACTGGAACTCCTTCTTCAGAAGACGAAGGGGAAGGAGAAGCTGATATCCCTTCTCCCCATGGGAAGAAAAGGACCGCCTCCGAAGATTTGGAGGTGGAAGCTCCCAAGCGAGGGAAGATGTCCCTGTCAGGCGGTTCGGGTTCAGAGGACGACGTTATCGCGCAGTCCCTCCGTAAGGACAAGCCTTTGGCTGAATCGTAAGTGAACAAGGGTGTTTTAAACATGTCCCGTTCCTTTCAGGTTACAAGGGTAACATCTAAAATATATGTTTGCAGTCCGGCCCGCAGTCTTCCTCAACAGTCCTCCTCCTTGGGGGATCTGCTTCCAGAGATGATGGAAAGCGAGACGCCTCCACAGGCCTCCTCGCCCAATAGGACGGACGACTTCGAGGTGTCGTCCCGGAGGATCTCTCCCGATCAACAAGTGGTGCGGGGGACAATAAAGACAACACCCGAAGGTGATACTTCGATCGTCCAGGGTCCGGGATGTGTAGCCCCTACAAGGACCAACAATAAAGGCCCCGGACTATCCGGTTTACAGCCGAAGACGACTCTAGGGTCGAGTAAACATATCCCTTCGAAGGGAGTTCGTACTTCTGCAGCTACTTCTAGGAATCCGAAAGCGACGGATACATTGATGGACATGTTGCAAAATGTGTCCATCTCAAAGGAACATCGTACCTTAATAGGTACGGTAGTTGAGAGGATTCTGTCCGCGAGAAGCGGATTGAATGAAGCTTGCACATGCCTGCTAAGAGGCTTCGAGGTATGCAATGTAATATCGTCAATCGCTCTCTACATGAGAAAATGCACCTGTGTATAGATAGTAGCCCCTGAGACTCTGGTTGGCGTCCAAAGGGAGGCGATCAGAGGATCAAAAAGATATGCCCAGGAAATAACTTAATTAATTTGAACACAGGTTGTTACGTCCATGGTGACTGCCCAAGCTACAGAAGTTGCAGATCTGAAGCAGAAACTTGATGTGGCGGATGACGACATCACTCTTATTAATAGGCGGCTCGACGAGGCACAAGGTATGTTTTGGGGTTGTCGGCTTATGCATGTATAATAATATGAGCACGAAGCTGAGAATTATATACTGAGACATCCATAACTGCAGATAGTGCTGCCGTGGTTGAGACCCTTCGGGCTGAACTTGCCCGGGCCAAGAAGCAAGCCATAGTGAGTAATGGGGCTGCCAAGAAGGTAGCTGCTGAGTTAAAGGACGAACAGGCTGCTCGGCGCCAGTGCAAGGAGAGAATATCTATCATGGCGCGAGAGCTAAAGGATGCCACTGGCCGATGCAAATCACTCGAGAAGGATAACAAGCCAAGACGACTGATCTCAACAAGGCCTTACAAGAGGCACGAGAGGCACGATCCGAGTCAAGAGCGGCTCGGGAGGAGATCCGGCAAGCTGGGGAGATAGCGGCCGGTACGCCCTTTCTATTACAGACTAAATTCGGCGATCCGAAGTATGCCCTGCTTAATCAAATGTGGAGTTCTCTAGACGCATTCTTGGATCTGCCGAAGAGTGTCTCTAATGCAGCGTAGTTTTTCCAAGTGCAAGAAGGACATGCAACGGAGAAGCTTTTCTGGCCACAATTCAGCATGCCAAAGCGTCCGTTGTTGCTGAACAAACAGATGGCCCAGTGGGCCGAGCTCCACAAGATATCCGGATCTACCATGAAGGACGTCGTGGTCCGGCTTTGCCCGCGTCAAGACGTACTGGGCAAAGATGAAGGCCACCGATATTGCAGCAAAGAGTCCACCCGGGGGCAAGGACCATCACACGCCGGAGCATTATTTTGAGGATGTCCTAGAGGACGCCCGCCTGATAGAGGGTCAGTGCTCGAAGGATATGATGTTCGAGTGAATGTATCAGAATCGCGATAACAATATTATAATATATTAAGGCTGTGTTATATTTATGCCTTTTTCCGAAAGGTATTTCCTCTTGTGCGGCCGTTTTATGTAATCTGAAAGTTTGCCAGTCGTCGGCTTCAGCCCCCTCACATATAATGTGGGGGTGTTCGGAATAGCAACTGACTACACTTGACCCAACGTCTTGGTCCGTGAAGGAGGTGTCAGTGCGGCGAACTAGGCAATCGGACTATAAGGCTTTAACACCTTCACTTAGCCATAGAAGTTTGACGGTGGGTCTATGATATAGCCCCTTTGTATGTACGCGTTTATTCGAATACGGTGTGTTACATAGGTGACCAGAAGAATGGTCCTTCGTGTAATACGGAACAAATCACGAAAGATTCTGATAAGTCATTGAGTGGTTGACCAGCTCTCGCCGCATCATGACAGTCAGTTTTCGGCTTTCTCTACTGAGGTGTTTGACCAGGTGAACCGGAAATACAATTGCAGTAGTTCTCCCTTTACTACCCTAGCCGATAGGACGGAACGTAAGGTAGTAAGCACAGGAGCCGGGATACCCAACTATTGACCAAAGACATGATTTGGAGCTGATGCATATAAGGCCAAACTCGTGACGGCCGAAGTATGCTATAAAGTTGTTCGGACTTTTCGGCAACGCATATGTTGCCGTATCGAGCCCCTGGCGATTCGAGCCGAGGTGCGTGTGTGAAACAACCGAAGAAGCAAAATTCAGTTCTGGAAAAAGCAATTACTGAATACGGATTATGTTCACTGGAATCTGATTTATACGTCAAACGCAATTTTACAGATTACACCACCACTACCCAGGCTATTTGACATGCCAGGGGTCGAAGGCTGGGGAAAAGGCACTTTACAGGTTTGAAATAAAGTGTGCAGTCTACAAAAAATCATTTGGACCTCATGTCGCACGTCTGCGCTGCCTTTGCCTCGGCAAAAAGATTCCTTAACAGGAATAGCCATTGGTTATTTATACGAAACCGAACTCAGAAAGAGTCCTTGTAAGTCCGTAGGATGAACAGGTTTTGATTCACCTATAGTAAAAGATAAAAAATAGTTAGAAAAAGGAAGAAGGCTATAGGAGTGCGAACCGCATTGTAAGCCTGTCCGTATTGTGCCTCCACCGATGAGCAAGGTATTTTAAGTGCGTAATCATGCATGCGCGAAACAAACTTCGCGAGTATATGAGGCGAACGACGGAGGCCGAACTGCTAATCCAGCTCTAAAATTGACCGGTCCTGTGTAGTAGAGGCCGGCGGCTTAATGGGGCCGCTTTGTACTTCGGCTGCAACAGCCGCAGTATGCTCCTCTGTACGGAGGGAGCGTTCCGTATTTCCGTCTATCGTGATGACGCCTCATGGACCGGGCATCTTAAGCTTTAGATAGGCGTAGTGTGGGAGCGCATTAAAACGAGCAAAAGCGATCCGTCCGAGCAGTGCATGATAGCCACTGCGGAATGGGACAATATCGAAGATCAAGTCTTCGCTTCGGAAGTTGTTTGGCAAACCGAAGACGACTTCCAATGTAATAGTACCCATGCAGTGGGCTTCTACGCCAGGTATTACTCCCCTGAAGGTAGTTGGGGTGGGATTGATTCTCGAAGGATCAATGCCCATCTTGTGGACAGTGTCTTGGTAGAGTAGATTGAGGCTACTGCCGCCGTCCATAAGGACTCTCATAAGATGGAACCCGTCGATAATTGGGTCGAGGACCAGAGCTGCCGAACTTCCGTGACGTATACTGGTTGGGTGGTCCCTGCGATCAAAAGTGATCGGGCAGGCCGCCCATGGGTTAAATTTTGGGGCGACCGGCTCTATAGCATAGACGTCCCGTAGTGCGCGCTTGCGCTCCCTTTTAGGGATGTGTGTCACATATATCATGTTTACTGTTTTTACTTCGGGGGGAAATTGCTTCTGTCCCCTGGTGTTCGGTTGGCGAGTCTCTTCGTCATCGCTGTCACTGGGCGGCCCCTTCCCCTTGTGTTCGGCATTGAGCTTGCCAGCCTGTTTAAAAACCCAACAGCTTCTGTTGGTATGATTGGCTGGTTTATTGGGGGTGCCATGGATCTGGCAGGGTCGGTCGAGTATCTTGTCTAGACTGGATGGTCCGTCTTTGTTTGCCTTAAATGGATTCTTCCGTTGACCGGATTTGGAGCCGCTGAATCCGGCGTTGACCGCCTTGTCTTGCGTTCCTTCATTATTGTTTCGACGCTTGTGTTTATTGCGTCGTAGCTTGCCGTTGCCACCCCGGGCTTCGGAAGTGCGCGGATCACTGGTGCTATTGCTTCTACGAGCCAGCCAGCTATCTTCTCCCGCACAAAAGCGGGTCATGAGCGCGGTGAGGGCTGCCATGGATTTCGGTTTTTCCTGGCCGAGGTGGCGGGCGAGCCACTCATCTCGGACGCTATGCTTAAAGGCCGCCAGGGCTTCGGCGTCCGGACAATCGACAATTTGGTTCTTTTTAATTAAGAACCTAGTCCAGAGCTTCCTGGCTGACTCTCCGGGCTGTTGAACTATGTGACTTAAGTTGTCGGCATCCAGAGGTCGGACATAGGTACCTTGGAAGTTGTCGCGGAAGGCATCTTCCAAGTCCTCCCAGCTACCAATGGAGTTTTTCGGCAGGCTGTTCAACCAGTGCCGAGCTGGTCCCTTGAGTTTTAGCGGGAGGTATTTGATGGCATGAAGATCATCACCGCGGGCCATATGAATATGGAGAAGAAAATCTTCAATCCATACCGCGAGGCTCTGTTGTCCCATCATATGATTCGATGTTCACGGGTTTAAACCCTTCTGGGAATTCGTGCTCCATTACTTCATCAGTGAAGCGGAGGGGGTGTGCGGCGCCTCTATATCGGGCCAAGTCGTGACGTAGCTCGGATGGAGTCTGTCTGCGGTTTTCGGCCCGAGCGTGATTATGCTTGTCACGTCCAGTTAGATAGCCGTCGCCGCGCGTCGGGGCACGCCCCCGCGATCCATAGATCGATCTGGTCTGACCTGCTCTATTGTCCAGGTCCTGCCGCAGGTCATATGTATATTCCTGAGCTGTTATGTTTCTACCTTTACGGCAAGGTAGTATGGGCTGGTGTTCGGCTTGAGTTGCCGCTTTGTCCCGGCCCCGTGGTGGTCGGTCAGACGCATTACGCGCTGATGGTACAGGCTCAAGTGCCTCATCATCGAATTGAGGTAGCAATTTGTGCTTTGGGTAACTTTTGGTTGGGCGCTCGAGGCCGTATTCCTCGGCTGCCAGGACGTTGGTCCATCTATCGTTGAGCAGATCTTGATCAGCTTGAAGCTGCTGCTGCTTCTTTTTCAGCCTCCTTGCGGTAACAATTAGGCGGCGCTTAAAGCGCTCCTGCTCGAGAGGTTCCTTAGGCACGATAAATTCCTCGTCGCCGAGGCTCACCTCATCCTCGGAGAGTGGAAGATAACTACTATCCTCCGAGTCTTCGTTTACGGCCTGTACATCAGAGCTAACTTGCCCATCTTCCTGATCGTCCTGTTCGAAAGTTGGCTCGACGGGGTCTTCTTTGTCTTTGGCATCGTCCGGAGTGTTGTTGTCTCCCGTGACGGTATTGCTGTCTTTTCCACGGCGTGACTTAGAGCGGCGCCGCTGATGTCGGCGCTTTGGCTGTGTCTCGGGAGGTTTATCCTCGACTGGGTCTTCTTTGTCATCGCCGTTATTCTCTTTGGTTGTATCCACCATGTACACGTCATACGAAGAGGTGGCCGTCTAGCGTCCGGTGAACGGCGGGTTTTGGGCCTGCTCCTCTCCGGCATCGGCATCCATAGCGTCGATGTCTTCGGAGCCGTAATCGAGCATGTCAGTTAAGTCCTTGATAGTGGCTATGAAGTGGGTGGTGGGTGGGACGTAAAATTCCCTGCTCTCAACCCCTAGTACGGGCTGGGCGTAGTTCGGATATTGCTCCAATGTAATGAAAAGAGATCGCATTAGGTCCAGAGCCTCGCCACCGTCGCGCGAGAGCCGTCATCTTGAATCGAGGGGGAGGAAGGGCCGTCGGAGGAGGGGGTGAGGGAGTCCTGGATTAAGTGGTCCTTGGGCGTCCGGACTATGATACGTAGGCCGGACTGATGGGCTGTGAAGATACAAGACCGAAGACTCTCTCCCGTGTCCGGATGGGACTCTCCTTGGCGTGGAACGCAAGCTTGGTGTCCTGACATGAAGATTCCTTTCTCTGTAACCGACTTTGTACAACCCTAGTCCCCTCCGATGTCTAAATAAACTAGAGGGCTTAGTCCGTAGAGGCGACCATAATCATAGTCATACAGGCTAGACTTTTAGGGTTTTAGCCATTACGATCTCGAGGTAGATCAACTCTTGTAATACTCATATTCATCAAGATCAATCAAGCAGGAAGTAGGGTAATTACCTCCATAGAGAGGGCCCAAACCTGGGTAAACATCGTGTCTCCCGTCTCCTGTTACCATCGACCTTAGACGCACAGTTCGGGACCCCCTACCCGAGATCCGCCAGTTTTGACCGACATTGGTGCTTTCATTGAGAGTTCCGCTGCATTGTCTTCAAGAGGTTTGATGGCCCCGTCAATCATCTACAACAATGTTGTCCAGAGAGAAGTCTTCCTCCCTGGACAGATCTTCGTATTCGGCGGCTTCGTACTGCGGGCCAACTCGCTTGGCCATCTAGAGCAGATCGATAGCTACGCCCCTGGCCATCAGGTCAGATTTGGAAGCTTGAACTACGTCGCCGATATCCGCGGAGACTTGATCTTCGATGGATTCGAGCCCACGGCAGCCGTTCCCTGCCATCGCGATGAACATTACTTAAATCTGTCATCGGACCACACCCAGGAGTTAGCGCCTGTAACCGCTCTGGCCCTAGATCCAAAGCAGATCACGTCGTCCGGGGACGGGAAGCTCAACCCCGCCACGGAAGCCGCAGACTCAGCGGCGTTGGAGCCGCACACTGACCCAACCTCAGGTGGAATCCGCGCCACCGGAGCCTTGGACTCGTTTCCGGTTACAGGTTCCAAACCACGTGCGTCCGCGTATGTCGAGCTCGATCGGACATCGATCGTCGAATTCAGCTCCGCGGACATCTTCCGGCACTCACCTTTAGGCGATGTGCTAAATTCATTAAAAACACTCTCCTTAGCGGGGGACTCATAGCCGAATTATATCTCGTTCGAACTGGAGGCTGATGATGGAGAATTTCGCTCCCCACCCACCGCCCACTTCATAGCCACTGTTGAAGACTTAACCGACACGCTTGATTACGGCTCCAAAGATATCAACGGCATAGACAACGATGTTGAAGAGGAGCAGGGCCAAAACCTGCCGTTTACCGGGCACGGGACGGCCACTTCTTCATACGATGTGTACATGGTAGACACACCTAAAGAGAATAATGGCGATAACGAGGAAGATCCAGTCGAGGATGAACCTCCCAAGATACAACCAAAGCGCCGACATCAGCGGCGCCGCTCTAAATCACGCCACAGAAAAAATAGCAATACCGGCATAGGAGAAGATAACACTCCGGACGGTGCCGAAGACAGAGAAGACCCCGACGAGCAAACTGCCGAACAGGACAATCAGGAAGATGGGCAAGTTAGCCCTGATGAACAGGCCATAAACGAAGACTCGCAGGACAACAATTATCTGCCACTCTCCGAGGATGAGGTGAGCCTCGGTGACAAAGACTTCATCGGGCCCGAGGAACCTCTCGAGCAGGAACGCTTTAAGCGCTGGCTAATCGCCACTGCAAGGAGCCTGAAAAAGAGGCAGCAACAGCTTCAAGCTGATCAGGATCTGCTCAATGACAGGTGGACTAACGTCCTGGCAGCCGAGGAATACGGCCTCGAGCGCTCAACCAAAAGTTATCCGAAGCATAAATTGCTACCTCAGTTTGATAACGAGGCATTGGAGCTCATACCATCATTGCGCAAAGCGGCTGACCAACCACCACGTGGTCGGGACAAAGCGGCAACCCGAACACCGGCCCGCACTACCTCATCGTAAAAGTAGACATAAAACAGCCTGGGGGCATACATATGACCTGCGGTAGAACTTGGACAGTAGAGAAGGGCAGAATAGACCGATCTATGGATTGTGGGGGCGTGCCCGACACGCGACAATGGCTACCTAGCTGGACGCAACAATCATAATCATGCCCGGGCCGAGAACCGCAGACGGACTCCATCCGAGCTACGCCGTGACGTCGCCCGATATAGAGGCGCCGCACACCCACTTTGCTTCACTGATGAAGTAATGGAGCACGAATTCCCAGAAGGGTTTAAACCCATGAATATTGAATCATATGATGGAACAACAGATCCCGCGGTATGGATTGAGGACTTTCTTCTCCATATCCACATGGCCCACGGTGATGATCTCCATGCCATCAAATACCTCCCACTAAAACTAAAGGGACCAGCGCGGCACTGGTTAAACATCCTTCCAGAGAACTCCGTTGGCATCTGGGAAGACCTGGAAGACGCCTTTCGCGATAACTTCCAAGGTACATATGTCCGACCACCAGATGCCGATGACATAAGTCACATCATCCAGCAGCCCGGAGAGTCAGCCAGGAAGCTCTGTACTAGGTTCTTAATTAAAAAGAACCAGATTGTCGATTGTTCGGACGCTGAAGCCCTCGCGGCCTTCAAACACAGCGTCCGGGATGAGTGGCTCGCCCGCCACCTCGGTCAAGAAAAACCAAAATCCATGGCAGCCCTTACCGCTCTAATGACCCGCTTTTGCGCGGGAGAAGACAGCTGGCTCGCTCGTAGGAGTAACAGCGCCAGCAATCTGGGCACTTCAATAGTCCGAGATGGCAACGGCAAGCCACGACGCAATAAACACAAGCGTCGCAATAATAACGAAATAACGCAAGACACGGCGGTCAACGCCAGATTCAGCGGCTCCTAACCCGGTCAACAGAAAAAGCCATTCAAGGAAAATAGAGAAGGACCATCCAATCTAGACAAGATACTGGATCGGCCCTGCCGGATTCATGGCACCCCCGATAAACCAGCTACTCACACTAACAGAAGCTGCTGGGTCTTCAAACAAGCCGGCAAGCTTAATGCCGAACACAAGGGGAAGGGGCCGCCCAGTGACAGCGATGAAGAAGAGACTCGCCAGCCGAATACCGGGGTTCAGAAGCAATTTCCCCCCAAAGAGAAAACCATAAACATGGTATACGTGACGCACACCCCTACAGGGGAGCGCAGGCGCGCACCACGGGACGCATACGCCATAGAGCTGGTCCCCCCAAAATTTAGCCATATCCATCCTGAAGGTTTGGCAGCTCTGATCATCGATCCAATTATCGATGGGTTCCATCTCACGAAAGTCCTTATGGATGACGGCAGTAGCCTTAATCTACTATACCAAGACACTGTCTGCAAAATGGGCATTGATCCTTCAAGAATCAAGCCCACCACAACTATCCTCAAGGGAGCATTACCCGGCGTAGAAGCTCACTGCACGGGCTCCATCACACTGGAAGTCATTTTTGGTTCGCCGAACAACTTCCAAAGCGAGGGCTTGACCTTTGATATTGCCCCGTTCCACAGTAGCTACCATGCACTTCCGGGGCATACCGCTTTTGCTCGTTTTAATGCGGCCCCACTCTACGCCTGCGCAAAACTTAAAATGCCCAGTCCACGCGGCGTCATAACAATAAATGGAAATACGGAACACTCCCTCCGTACAGAGGATCATACTACGGCTATTACAGCCGAAGTACAAAGCGGCATCATCAAGCCGCATAACTCATCGGCCATTAAGCCGCCGGTCTCTATTAAATGGAACCGATCAATCTTAGAGCTGGATTAGTAGTTCGGCCTCCGTCGTTCGCCTCACACACACGTGAAGTTTATACCGCGCATGCATAATTATGTACTTAAAATACCCTGGTCATCGGCGGAGGCACAATACGGACAAGCCTACAAGCACTCCCATTTCCTCCTTTTCTTTTCTAACTATTTTTTTATCTTTTATCACAGGTGGCTCAAACACTGGTCATCTCACGGACCCTTTCAGAGTTCGGCTTCATACACTTACCCAAAGGTTATTCCTGTTAAGGAATCCTTTCACCGAGGCAAGGCGGCACAGACGTGCGACAGGAGGTCCAAATAATTTTGTGTAGACCGCACTCTCTATGTCGAGCCTGTAAAGTGCCTTCTCCGTCAGCCTTCGACCACCGGCATGTCAAATAGCCTGGGTCATGGCGTTATTATTTGTATAATGGCAATTGACATATCAATCAGGTTCAAGTGAACATAATCCGTATCCAGTATTCGCTTTTTCTAAAGAGCTGAATTTTTCCGGTTGTTTCACACTCGCACCTCGGCATAGATTGCCAGGGGCTCGATATGGGAACAAATGAGTTGCCGACAAGTTCGAACAGCTTTATAGCACACTTCGGCGTCACAAGTTTGGCCTTATATGCACCAGCTTCGAATCATGTCTTTGGTCAATAGTTGGGTTGCCCGGCTCCTGTGCTTACTACCTTACGTTCCGCTATATCGGCTAGGGTAGTAAAGGGAGAACTACTGCGATTGTGTCCCGGTTTATCCGGACGAGCACCTCAGTAGAGAAAGCCGAAAACGGACTGTCATGATGCGGCGAGAGCTGGTCAACCACTCGATGACTTACTAGAATCTTTCGCGATTCCTTTCGTATTACATGAAAAGGGCCGTTCTTAAGGTCACCTATGTAACGCACTGTATTGGGATAACTGCGTACATACCAGGGGCTATATCGTAGACCCACCGTCAAACTCCTATGGCTAAGTGAAAGTGTTCACTACAAAAAAATACACTTCCGTGGTGATACGTGTTTGTCACAGTAGGTCGTATTTTTTGTCATGCATGTACATCCATGACAAATTTATGACAGAATCAAGATAGTCATACCTGTGCTGTCGTAGAAGTGTTCCATGACATTACCAAAATTATCATCACGGAAGTGTCCACTTCCATGACGATAAATCGCACGTCACAGAAGTGCTTTCGTCAAGGGTGACCGACACGTGGCATCCACCGTAACGGAACGCCGTTAAGCTATCGGGTCGGGTTTTGGATCCGATAACCCGTTAACAGCCCCGACCAATGGGGATTTTCCACGTGTAAAATCATCATTGGCTTAAGGAAACACGTGTCAGCTCATCGTTGGGACAGATGTCATCCACTCACTGGACAGAAGGCGCCTATGATACGTTGACACGTGGCACGGCCCAACAGTGGCCCATTCCTGTGAAAAGGCCGGCCCGTTTGACTTGGTCAAAAGCTGGCGGGCCGGCCCATGGAAAGCCTGTTAACGGCCTGTTCGCATATAGCCCATTTACAGCCCGCTAACCCAAGGCCCGTTACGCCCTATCCGAATTAGGCCCAGTAGCGTCATCTGGGCCATCCAATATGATTCCAGCCCGTTTTCACTTCTGGCCCATGTATAGCCCATGACGTCTTTCGGCCCATATGAGGCCCTTTGTAACTCTTGGCCCATTAGCGGCCCGTGCTGAAACTGGCCCGTAATGAACAGTGTATTACTTTACACCCATTAACGGCCCGTGGTGAAACTGGCCCGTAATGAACAGTGTATCACTTTATACCCATTAACGGCCCGTTATTCCGTTGGGCCGTTTCCAGCCCAAGTTAACTTTCGGCCTTCTGAGGGCCCATTTATTCTTGGGCTCATTTGCAGCATTCGGTTACTTACGGCCCGTTACTGTCATTTTCTGCTTGTGGGCCAAATTCAGCCCGTCGTTACAGTCGGCCCGTTTGTGGACCGTTAGTCTGTTGGGCCATTTTCATAGCATCACCAAATACGGCCTATTAACGGCCCGTTATGGTCAGCCCATAAAACGTACGATTTCCATTAAAGGCCCGTCTACGGCCCATTAAAGGCCCGTACAAGACCCATAAATGAGTCGGCGGCCCATGGATCCTACGAGACGTAGAAGGCCCATGGATCCTACGAGACGTAGAAGGCCCATGGATCCTACGAGACGTACAAGGCCCATGGATCCTACGAGACGTAGAAGGCCCATGGATCCTACGAGACGTAGAAGGCCCATGGATCCTACGAGACGTAGAAGGCCCATGGATCCGACGGCCCGTGAAGGGCCATGGTCGGGCGAGTTGGCCCCCGTTTGAACGATATAGCATATTCAAAGAATTATCCTACTCAATACTATCACCTCTAAAAAGCATACACTATACAACAAAGAGATCAAGGCATAGAAAGGTAGAATAATCCTACACTATACAATAAAGAAATTACAGCCGATTATACCCACTGGGCATTATGGTTCGGCACAGGTGATAATAAAGCATACACAAACAGCAAATTACATACACTGGGCAAATACAGCTCATACATCATGGACGCGCATCAACTTAACTCCATTTGAACTATAATCTCTTCAGAAAATAGGATTGGCCGGATTCAGATAGCACAAATTTCAGTCTGCAAAATCTCCAATTCCTTCATGGTTACCTCAGTGTCTTGTTTCATTTTTTGACTCCTGCATCTAATACCTGCATGTCCAGTCTCAACTTGTTGATTATACGTTGACAATCATGTACACGTTGTCTTGCCACCTCTAGTTGATGCTCGAGAACATCAGCACATTCCAATTCCAATCCATAATCATTCGGTAACGGCCATGCCGCACTGCTCGCAGATCTTTGTGTTGATGTCACTTCATCCTGAAATGTTTCTGTAAGTACACATGACTAGGGCAAAAATATAGTTACAACAGTGAAGCGAACAAGACACTATTTTGTACTACATGGCAAAACAGGACTAACAATAATGTTACACGTCACTTTCAAAAAAAATGTTACACGTCATGAAGCATAAGCAGGTGATATTTTAAAAATTATAAAAAAGATAGTCTGTGCAGCCTGCATACAGAAATCCCTCTTAGCTCACCAGAGGAGCATGATGTTGGGGCCCAATCGAAAACACAGACAAGTTACAAATTTAGACAGCACGTTGCGTATAAGTAAGCAAGCAGTTGGCCATTCTGTGCCTCAATTAAAGTCTTAGGGAGCATAATGAACAGCAGAGGGTTTCATACAAACATACTACAGCAGGCAAAACTATGCAATCATTAGCGTAGTATAAACTAGATTGTGAGCCTCATGCAATAATAGTTGGTTAATAGACTTCAAAGCTTCAGGCACACTTCGGCAGAGTAATTAAATGGTAAGGCCTTTAATTATGTCAACTAATAGTGATACAAGTACCGAACATCAGGCATGATTATTTGGGCATCTCATTAACTGAGGACAAATAAAGCAATTGAAAAGAGAAAATTAACTATGCCTGAAACAAACAAGGAATTGAACTGTTGAGTTGCATACAGTGACTTACCTTAGCAGGTTGAAGAGGCTCAGCGCAGCTCCTACTTCTCTTGCAAGGCTCCTTCCTAACATCTTGTACTTGGAAATCCTCAATCTTATCTTCATTGCACCCCCTCTGCAAGGTGACACAAACTAGTTACTCGTCTCCTTGGAAGATAAATATGCATACTTTCCAGTCTGTGAACACAAAAGGATGAGATTATAACAAAACAACACCACATAATGAAACATGCCGCATCTCTTGCACTTGCACACAATGAAATGAGCATTTACTATGTCTGCACTATGTAAAAACTAGGCATACCTTCGAACTGGATCTCCAGGTACTCTTGGAGAGCCTACTGTAGTGTACAGCCAAACCTTTATGTCACCTATGAGTTAGACAAGGCCCCACTACAGCAGCCCTTAGTGTTTAAATCGTTGACAAGCTCTGTTAGAGTGTTAGGTCAAGAACAACAAGTAATCAAAGCAAACAGTCCTAGTATGGCTGGCTGATGCAAACAAGCAATTGAACAGATGTGTGAGCAAATCTTACATATCAAGAAAAGAAGCAAAGAAGGAGGCTTAAAGACCATCACTTGACTGACCAGATTTAAGGGGCATTTAAACATCATGTGCAACGTATGAACTAACATAAACATTGCATATTCCAGATTCTACAATGGAATGCACATGTATTAGGTTATGCCATGTATGATGATGCCTAAATGTACAGATAGCAGGCAGGAGTGATTCATCATTGCACGCACAATTGAATTGCAGGTTAAGGGCCAGTTCGATTCCGCCTTTTCAGGGCATATTGTCAAAATAAGCCATAAAAGATGTAAAGAAGTCATTTTTGAGTTATGGGCTTGGGCTTAACTAATTTCGCTTTGGAGGGGGGTGTTTCGGGTAGAACCTCACTAAAAATTGAAGGGAAGGGGAATAGTGAAATGACTCTGTTGTCTGCCTATATTACACTCAAAATGCAACTGCTGACGCCCGTGTCACACCTGACCCTCAAGTAAAAACAAACACGCAAGCATTCATTGCCCTGCCCGCTTGCATCTCCTCTCCCCTTTCCCTCTACCTCGATCCCCTGCCTGCAGCACTAGGGTTCCTCCAGCGAGCCGTCGCCACTGGTCCCATCTGGCCTGGTCCTCGACGATGCTATGTCCAGCTAGGCTACATGGCCGGCGGGTAGGGGCAAATCTCCCTGGCTGCTCCTCCCTCTGGCGCCGCCCCTCATTCTCATGGTCTCCAGCAGCTGCTCCACTGTGGTTCGTCCAACGCACTACTCCGGCGGGCGCTGCACAACTACGGCTGATGCCACACTGCGGCAGAAGGCACCTTATTCCCCCTCCCCTCCTCCCAGGCCATGGCCTTGAGGTGCTGTTGAAGGATGAGCTCATCCAACAAGGTGAGGATCTCCTCTGATTTTTTGCCAAATTTTCATTCTGATCCACTATACGATGAATTGCTATGAGCTGCTTCTGCTGCTGCTATATGATGCATTGCTATGAGCTGCTCCTGCTGCTGCTATATGATGAATTGCTATGAGCTGCTGCTGCTGTATGATGAGTTGCTATGAGCTGCTGCTGCTGCTATATGATGAATTGCTATGAGCTGCTGCTGCTATATGATGAGTTGCTACAAGCTGCTCCTGCTGCTGCTATATGATGAATTGCTATGAGCTGCTCCTGCTGCTGCTATATGATGAATTGCTATGAGCTGCTCCTGCTGCTGCTATATGATGAATTGCTATGAGCTGCTGCTGGTATATGATGAATTGCAGACTGCTGCTGCTGTATGATGAGTTGCTATGAGCTGCTGCTGCTGCTATATGATGCTTTCAGGTGGTGCTGCTATACGATAATAACCAGCCACTTGGACCATCGAATTTCAATAAATAATTGTTCTTCATTTAAATGTGGGTCATGCGTTCTTCGTTTAAATTAGGCAATGGGATCTCTATGGAAAACATTGACCAAAGTAGATTGTGCCAAGTAGATGGTATCTTTGTATTTGCATTTTGAGCAAATAGTGATGGTCTGTTTTCCTATCATATTAATTACTGCACTGGGTTCAATTTGTGATGTTTGCAAGTCAAATTAATTTCCATATGGGCAGCAAAATGAAAAAATATAATGCAATCTAGACTTTCCACTGATCATACCAAAGATAAGCTGAAAACGCAATGAAAAGAACTGGTTGGCTTATTACATGGAGCTTATATTCACAGGTGCTTATTTTCTTAGGATAACTCGTAATAACTGTCCCTAAGAAACTTGGCTAATAGAACTGGCATACAAATAACATGTCACGATGATTGCAATGGAGGAGTGACGTACCATAGCACACTGTATAGGCTCACCGCTGCCTCTCCTTTTTTTGCGATGTTCCATGAAATTGCCACATACATCTTGTACTTTTTCATTGTGTAACCCTATCTGCAAGTTGACACGGCTAATTTCAGACATCTCTACATGATACTACATTGCATATCCCTTGCGCATATTTAAACCACCAATTAACGATTGTGTGCGTACCATAAACTAGCCATGACTCTGTATGCTGGACTAGCAGGCACTCTAAGGGAGCCTAATGTAGTGCACTGGAATTCCTACATGCCACCTACGATTTTGTGTAATGTACTGCCCCTGTTCCTAAATATATGTCTTTGTAGAGATTCCAGTATGGACCACATACAGATGTATATAGATGCATTTTCGAGTGTAGATTCACTCATTTTGCTCCGTATGTAGCCTATAGTGGAATCTCTAGAAAGACTTATATTTAGGAACGGAGGTACGAGGTAGTATCATGTATGACATCTACATATCTAATTTAGCAGCCAGTAGTAGAAATCATTGTCTGCACAAAGGGATTACTGGTCGAAAATCCTAGCAAAGCACGCTGGCAGGCACAGAACAATACAAGAGAGAGAGACGCGCTTACAAGATCATAGCAATGCCTCAGTCCAGGATCTTGGTTGGCCAAGCTGTTAGATCCAGAAGAAACATCGTCCTTGTAGTTTTTGCCAGCTGCATAACAGGTAACAGCGACCGGTTAGTATATTTGAAGTACATCGGGCAGGTGATGCTGGACGGGTTTAAAGGTGACAAGTACCTAGGCCGTGGCGGGTGCTTGGCATCTCTCCAGACGGTGGGAATCAGGTTAGAAACGTCGAGGGTGATGACGCTGCGCTGGCTGTCGGGGTCCGGTAAGGAGATCTAGAACCGTCGAGTAGGGTGTTTGTGGAGCGGCTCCGGTAGGGTGGACTACGGTGTGGGCGAAGCGGATCTGTGGCCGTGGACGAGGGCGTAGGTGAAGCTGCTCCGGTGGTTGGGTTAAGGATGGTGTCGACGACGCGGATCTGCGGCCGTGGACGGGGCGTCAGAAGCTGCTCCGGTGGTTGGGTTAAGGATGGTGTCGACGATGCGGATCTGCGGCCGTGGACGGGGCGTCAGAAGCTGCTCCGGTGGTTGGGTTAAGGATGGTGTCGACGATGCGGATCTGCGGCCGTGGACGGGGCGTCAGAAGCTGCTCCGGTGGTTGGGTTAAGGGTGGTGTCGACGATGCGGATCTGCGGCCGTGGACGGGGCGTCAGAAGCTGCTCCGGTAGGTTGGATGAGGGTGCGAGGAAGCGGATCTGAGGCCGTGGACTTGTGAGTTGGCAAAGCGGCCCCGGTAGGGTTGAGAATGGTATAGGCGAAGCTACTCCGGTAGGGTTGACGATGGTGTCGGCGAAGCGGCTCCGGTAGGGTTGAGGAAGGTGTCGGCGAAGCGGCTCCGGTAGGGTTGAGGAAGGTGTCGGCGAAGAGGATCAGAGGCCGTCGACGGGGGCGTCGGTGGGGCGGCTCCGGGGGGTGTGGACGAAGCGTCTCCGGTGGGGAGTACGAATGAGCCGCTGCAGATGCGCGGCGGTTGACGAGAGTACCGGCGAAGCAGATCCGGCGCCGTGGACAAGGCCGGCACTGAATGGGCTGTGGTACAGTGGTGGATGAGCAGTCTACTTGTTTCTAGGGGAGGTGGGAGGGGTAGATGCGGCCGCAGAAGCAGATCCGGCGAGGTGGACGCCGCTGGCAGTGAATGGGCTATGGTACGCCGGTGGATGAGCAGTCTAGGGTTTCGAGAGGGGAGGGGAGAAAGGGCGATGAAGTACGGACGGCGTGATGTAAGATGCTCTGGTGCTGTGGAGTTAGTCGTTTTTGCGGGAGGGGGAGAGGAAATGGGGGTGCCGTGTAGTGGGGGAACCGGAAGTTACCAAAGCAGCCCCGACCTATCATGTAGATGAGGGCGGTATTGTAACTGTTGGTCTCCGTGCACCAAGGACAAAAGGGGGATTTCGCATGCTAAAGACTAAGGTGGCGGAAATTTTAGAAGGAGGCGGGAGATTTTGCCGCCCGCGGGATCGTTCGTATCCAGTTTCAACTAATTTTGGACCGTGCTAGCGGGAAGGTCATGCTAGACTGTGTACACGGGGCACGCGTCAGCAGTTAATAACTGGTGTGAAGTCCACCCCAGAAAAAAAGACAATAACTCGGGATGATGCGCCGATAACTTGGACGTTCACACGGGCGCGGCCAATCGTACGGGTGTAGTGGCGCGTTCACAAAAAAGGGATCAAACGCTCAGCCTATGTATTTCTCGTGTAAATAGATAATTTAGTGCCATTGGTTATTTACTTTAAACATAATGCATTGACGTGTTAGTGTAGAGGCGCACAAAAAGAAATGGATATTGTAGTCAGCTACTTAAAAGTGTTACCTCATATGATTACATAGCCTCCATTTCATAAATTGCGTACCCGTTGAATTCATATATGAATATTACATATATTACTTCAAAATAGAAACTTAAATCATCCAAGACTAATGAATTTGAATGCAAGAGTAACAATGGTGCATATACATGATAGCTACATTGGTTGTTTGAAGAAACATCACTGTAACTTTGGCATGCACAACTGAAAAGGTTTATTTAAATAGAAAAAATGTGATATGTGAGTGTCCAATCTTTATAGCGTTGAATCGATATTGTACCTTTGGCCACGATACGAAGTAGATATTGACTTATGTTCAAGCGATGCACGTCCACGATCGCTAGATAGTGATACGTGAATGAATTGTGCAATCTCTCTCACACGCATACATATCTCATTTCCCTGTGGGCATCGGAATCACACACGCGCACTTCGTGTATTTCTCTCCCTCCGTCAGGGTTAAATTCGTCTTTCTACCCCGTCCTACAAGTCTCTCACACAGAAACACACACGCTCTCTATGTCTAACACGCCCACCCCTTTAATTCCGCCCACCCACAGCCACTAATGTCTCAAAGTATAATAATGTCTCTCACACATATGCTATCTACCTATCCCTTAATATAGCTAGATATGTGTCACACAAACTCCTTCTCCCTACTAGCAAGATGCCCATGCGTTGCACGGAACATCAAGATGCATTTGTATGAGAAGTTTATCTTGTGGGAGAAAAGGATGAACGAGGGAATGCCTTATTTGCAAATGCGGAGAGGGGTGTGGGTATCTTTTTGCAAAATTGCCATAGTTTCCTTCCTGTCCGTCGGATATAAATCGGATGGCCTATATTGCAGGATGGCAGGAACACCATCATCACCAACTCTGTTTTTTATAAGAGTAGAGATATGTGAGTGTCACTGCCCCCCCCCACACACACCCACACTTCCCAACACCGAAGGAGTAGGGTGACACCTCGATCTTGATACTAATCTATCGACTGGCTTCTCTCTCAAACATACACACACACACTACCCGGCACCGAAGGAGTAGGGTGGCACATCGATCTTGATAATAATCTATCTACTCCTCTTTCAAACACACACACACACACACACTCGCTAGTTGTGCCTCTGTGCCTACCGCGCACACTCTCGATACGTCTTTCTCTCCCTCCCCCCCCAACAATGACAGCAGAAGGGTGACAACTCGATCTGATCATAATCTGTCAATTGGTTTCTCTCTCAAACATTGTGTCTCGGTGCCTCGCTCGGTAGCCCCCTCGATATGTAGACTTCTCGCGCGCGCACAGCTGTAGTGACGATGACGCTGAACCCAGTGTGCCTTGTTTTTACCGGCCTCATGTGATAGTTTTCACCCTGTTTTCTGTTAATTAACAAGGCAACCTTTTCTTTGTTACTACTAGTGAATCTGAAATCATTCGGGGCAGACATAAAATATATCACTTCAACCCAATTATCGCAGCAACTATTTTAAAAGAAATTAGCTAGCTGCCCGTGCGTTGCACGGAACATCAAGATGCATTTGTATGAGTAGTTTATCTTGTGAGAGAAAAGGTTGAACGAGGGAAGGCCTTATTTGCGAACGTGGAGAGACGTGTGGGTATATTTTTGCAAAATTGCCATAGTTTCTTTCCTATCCGTTAGATATAAATCCGACGGCCTATATTGCAGGATGGCACGCACACCATCATCACCAACTCTGTTTTCTACTCCCTCCGTCCGAAAATACTTGTCATCAAAATGGATAAAAAGAGATGTATCTAAAACTAAAATACGTCTAGATACATTTCCTTTTATCCATTTTGATGACAAGTATTTCCGGACGGAGGGAGTATTTGTCTTTTTAGAGATTTCAACAAGTGACTATGACCGGACCTTACCAACATACTCAAAAAAGTAGTCCATAATTTTGATGTTACCCTCTTTTCTTGGCGGTGCAGTGCCATCTGGATACCTCATAAATAAATCAAGGACAAATCTGACCCCTTCCTGAAAAGACATACGGAGCAAAATGAGTGAATCTACACTCTAAAATATGTCTACATACACATCCGTATGTGGTAGTCCATTTGAAATCTGAAAAAGACAAATATTTAGGAACGAATGGAGTATATATAAGAGTAGACATGGAGATATATCTCCAGCATGGTCTACAACAAAAATGTGCTGGGCTGGTTAGCGCCGGATGCTCGCAACGCGATGACATGAGTTCGAATTCTGTCTTTTAACTTTATATTTTTATATTATATATTACTCTACTTATTTAATATATACTTCTTTCGCTACTGTACTGACAGTGGAACCCACAGAGTACTTAGAATACAAGATTAAGGATGGACTTGTTTCTTTTTAACTTTCTGTACGAAGCTGTAGCCACCCTGCAAGTCACGTGTACACTGTACATGCAATTAACTTTTTATAGAGGGACAATCATACAGGCAATTAACTCAAATGGATTGGATGTCACTCTATTATTTCCAGCATAAAGAGCA
Source organism: Triticum aestivum (assembly GCF_018294505.1). Classification (NCBI taxonomy): domain Eukaryota; kingdom Viridiplantae; phylum Streptophyta; class Magnoliopsida; order Poales; family Poaceae; genus Triticum; species Triticum aestivum. The sequence continues at coordinate 473,198,547 of NC_057808.1, forward strand.
TCTCCAACGGCAGCCGGCAAATTTCCTCCCGCTTCCTTAAGCGGAGGACGACATCAAACGCCAGCGGCATACATTTTTACAACTCTAACCAACCAGATGAAATTCGTGCAAACACGGACTGATTTCATATAAGCATGAAGGATTTCGTATAAAAAAGCCGGATCTTCATATAAACATGATGGATTTCATTACATTTACATGAACTAAGAGGTGCCAATCCGGCTCTCTTGTATAATTAATACTCCCTCCGTCCGGAAATACTTGTCCTAGAAATGGATGTATCTAGACTTATTTTAGTTCTAAATGGCCGCCCGCGGATCCCTTTGTCTTCCTCATGTCCGTCAGACACTTGCGGGGTCGACGAAGGTCCTCGAAGAGACGAAGCAGCAAAGAAACCACCTGAATCCGCGGTCGTCGCCTCGGCGGTGGCCTTCATGGGTCCCAAGTGGCGGCGGCCTCCCGTGTTCTACTTCTCCTCGATGATGGCGGCGGACACGGAGAAGCTGGCCACCGACTCGTCGCTCTCCACGCACCCGGCTTCTGTCTCTGCCTGCATGGCGTTGCCGCAGGCACGGGAGGCGCGCCCACACACACGGGAGGCGCGGCCACCGCAGACACTAGTGGCGCGGTACGACGCGGCAGTGACGGCGCCCGTACCGGCGTGCTAGCCGCCGTGCCGGCGTGGAGCAACTCGCCACTCCTCATCGAGCTGAACTGGAGCGGCGAGTTGCTGAACCACGCGCCTGCTTGGGGCGGCAACTGGCTCCGTCGGGCCAAGCGAGGTTGGTGAAGCACCGAGCGGCCTCGCCCGTATCCGGAGGGCTCGGCGGGCCACCCAGCCGGGTAATATGCCGGAGAACGGCTCATCGGAAGCCATCGGAAGAGTGGAGAAAATGGTGAAGGAGGAGATGGGGGAGCGGCGGAGGGGTGCGATTCTTGCCCGCTGTCTGTCTGGCCTCGTGTAAATAGAGGGCGGACGGTAGGAGCTTGGCCGGCGTCTGGCCTCGTTTAAACTGAGGGCGGACGGGAGGAGCTCGGCCGGTGTTGCGTTTAATTCCGGCCCGCTCATGAACGGACGTGTGGCAGGAGTAGGATTCTCGGTTTGCATGCGGGTTTAACGGAGGGGTTTAATGGAGGCGCCGGGCGTGCAGCGGGCGGCGCAGTACTATTCGATTTGACAGCAGTAATGAGCCGTCAAATCACAAAGGCCCTCGCCTCTCGTGAAACCGACCGAGCTAGACTGCCCCGCCCTCTAGCCTTTTAAAAAATGTATATACTCCACTTTTGTACAGTAGTAGTATCGATGGATTGCGCCATGGAGCAAAACTTGAAATTAAAAAAAAGGTGGTACATATAGAGAGCGCTCGTCGCCAAATTATGCATATAGTACTATTAAAAAGGCTTGTCACAATAATGGTGTCCAGCACAAGTGCACAACCCACCCCTCAAATAAAACTAAGCACCCTGGAATTCTTTGACAAAACTAAGCACCCTGAAATTCTTTGACAACTAAACTGCTGGCTATATGATGTTGGCCATATATATTGTACGTATATAATGTGAAGAAACGAGTGGTAGTACTATACCAACTAAAAGATGAAATGTAAGAAATACTAGTATGTACGTACTGAAGAGTTAAAGTAACAAGAAGAAACATAACATAGTTCTGCTGGGGGCTCAGCACAACACACCCCTCAAATTAAATTAAGCACACCTGAAATTAAACTTTGCAACTATTCCGGTAGACACTGCATTAGAACCACCATGAGCAACGACACTGCCACCTTACTCGGAGTCCTCGTCCACGTCCTCGACTTCGTCCTTGTCCCTCTTCCTCTTGGCCGATACTTCTTTGCTTGAACCGCACACTTGGCTGTTGCTCTTCATCCAACCCTTGTAGATATTGAAGCAAAGGTAGCCATCCATTGCAGCGTAGTGGATGTGGTCTATATCTAGTACATTCCGCTGCCATGCATGACGATGAAACGTGTATGGAGGTTTCTCCAGTTTACCGTACGAAGGATGAACCATGGCTCCTGCCAGGGTCAGCATTGAAGGCTGACGAGAGGACACCAGCCGATTCTTCTGGAGGTCGAAGGTGTTGCCTACAACGAGGCCTATCCGACGCAGGACTTCTTTGTCGTTACCAAAGTCTACAGTAACGAATTTGACTAGGTTGCTCTCGAGGAAGTCCTTAAAATCCTGGCACTCAACGTCGGCATGGCATATGTGGTAGACCAAGCATAAGTCATGCACGCAAACCTGGATCACGGCGGGCTTCTTCCTCTCTTCGTCCTTTAGATCCTTCTCTCGTCCCAGGACTGTGGTGTACTCAACATCTAGCCCAGCGACCCACTCATCATCTGAGTCTTCGAACATGCGTCTGAAGCGAGAAAGGCATCCTTTCACCGTCGCGGAAGAACGGGTGTAGATGACGTCGAACTCATCGCCGGTGATGGTTCTAACCTTGTACTCACCGCCGATCGGGGAGATTTGGGACGCCATGGATTTGGGAGGAGGGTTAGGATTAGTGGAACTGCCGTAATGTGAATGGACGGGACGACTAGGAGCGAACCGCCGTAGTATTGAAGGACGTGCGGGGACGAGTAGGAGCGAACTGCCAGCGTGCGAACGGCAGGGTAGTGGCTTTCCATTCTCCCATGATACGGGCTTCCGAGAGCCCTTGGATCTGAGATCGAACGGTTGCATGGCGTGATTCTAGACCTATGGGTGAATATCCTATCCTGGAGGGTTATTCTGCAAATTTTCAGCAACTTAGCATGCGACCGTTTGATCTCAGATCCAAGGGCTGCCAGCAGCCCGTATCATGGTCGCGCCTACCACGACCGTCGCGTCGCTCGTGCGGTCGCGCCCTTGGAGATTTAACACGGTGCGTTAGGCTATCTGATGTTGGCATGTCATACATAGTCATCACTTAGTCACTCATACTACAACAAGGTTTTGGCTATAAGGTTGGCTATAAGTGTATTTTTTTACTTCTCTCTATCTCTTTCTTCGTACTCCCTCCGTCCCATAATATAAGAACGTTTTTGACACTAGTGTAGTGCCAAAAACGTTCTTATATTATGGGACACAGGGAGTACAAGTATTTATTGCATTTGCCAAGGAGTGACCTCTTCCAATGAAATGGTGTTGCTAAGTTTGCTTCATTTAATTAGCTATAGACTCAAAATTGTCTTTTCACCTAGGTACACGCGCTTAGCACCGTTTCTTGCTTGGGTCACCAAACTAGTCTCTCTCTTCTTGATTAACTTGCCACATCAGACTTTATGCCTATGTGGCAAGCTTAAGCACCTGTAGGAGCAAGTAAGTACAATAGTGCGCTTTACATGGCATTTTTGCATATGTGGAGGAAAGAGAGGCAAGGAAAAAGTGGGGAAGTGGGCTCTCATGCAAGAGCCAGCCTCTACTACATGGTGGAGCATTGGGAGAGGCACCTGTATGGAGGTGGTCAGGAATCGGGAGACTCACGTCGGTCGTAGCGCTGCAGTTAAAATGATAATGGCAAGTCAAATCACGGGGCCCCACCTGTCCAGCAGTAACTCGCTGTCAAATCACACAGCCCTACGTTTGCAGCAGCCTACTCCCTCGTCTTCTTGCGTCTCTGTCGAACCGACTAGGCGGAACTGCCCCGCCTACTGCACAGGAAAAGCCCGCGCAGTATACTCCCTCCGTCTAGGTGACCAAGGTGGAGAGGAAAACGAGAGAACTTAATGTTTAGTATTTGCTAAGGTTGGTTGTAATGGTACTAGCCTTAGCAATTTTGATGAGGTGTCATAGAATTAAATGAAGAAAGAGAGAGAGTTGAGTACTATGTGTCATACATGGCAATAAATAAAGTACTACATGATACTAATATATGATACATGGCGCAGGAGTACTAAGTATTATTAATATAGTTTTGCTAGAACTCATCTAGATGAGATATAGTTTGGTCTCATTCATCTTTTATAGCCATTGGATGTGATGCTATATAAGATGCGTGTGTGCTGACGTGGGTTGTATTTGTTCTTGTGCAATGAACTGACCACTGCATGTCATGTTTGATAGTCTCAAGTCATTAAAAGCATACAAGCCCCACATCTCTTCTTGGTTGATTCCTCTATTTATGTCAAAAAATAAGAAACAACGTGCGAGTTAATGCACCACGCCTATGTGTTTACTATTTGGTTTTCGTAAGATGACTTAATACTCACCTAGACGGAGGGAGTATTCGATTTGACAGCGGGCGGCGCAGTTCCCGATACGGCTTTAATGCAGACGAGGGAGGGAGTAGCGGTTCCCGATATGTTGAACGGCCAATGCATCCTCCTTCAATTAATGCATGAGGGAAGTAATGGGAGCAGGTCCGGGAAAAGAGGCTGCACGATGTGAATGCAACACAGTTTGCCCTCATATAAAGGCGCCCCTCCATTCCAATGCATCTACCACATTGTACGCACCTAAGCATTTGCCTAAGCACCTACACTAACCGCAAAAGAGCTCACTCCAGACCCATGGCGGCGATGCGCGTGAGCGCCAGCGGTTGCGCCAGATGGTCCACGACGCCGGCCTGCGGCATGGCGCCGAGGATCGTCTCCAGACGGTGTTGGAGACCGGCTGGTGGATGGCCGCCGTCGACGCCAACTACGACTCTCAGTTGGACCAGATGATCGTTGCCACCAGCAACAAGTTCACCGTCCTCAAGAAGCTCGCAGACGACATCGCCGTACTCCTCCAGCCCGCGCGCCCGGGCTCCTCATTGTCTGCCACCCTAATCAGCCTCCATGGCCGGAACCTCTTTCAAGCACTGGTGGCCCTGCGCCTGCCTGCCGACGCCACGAAAAATGTCCACCTGGAGGTCGCGCTCGCCGCGAGGCGCCTCACCCTGCAAGAATTCGTCGACCTACACATCCACGTGTACGAGCAAATCGTGTACATAGGTATCTACAAGGCCAGTGAGGACGCTACGACGTTGGCCTTCCTCAACCGGCTGGAAGCCTTGGATGCCTTTGCTGAGAAGCACCTCGACCTCGCCACAAAAGCCGCCGCTCCTTAGCCGCCGGTCGGTGGCCCGGTGCACTAAGTTGAGGAGGAGGAGGTCGTACGTTCGTGGATCCATCTTTCTTCTTGCCTTCTGTAACCACCACTGCGATCGCATCATCGTGGCCTTAATTCTTATTGTGTTGTTGCATTCTCGTTCGCGTCGCACCCCCACACGCCCGGGAATCGGGAGTACAACATGGCCCGTCCGGCATGACACATAGCTTAGGGAAGGCGTGTTGCCTAGCATTTTCACTTTCATGTGGGACCGCCATTGAGCAAACCGACACCCCGCCCACCGCCGGGTTGGAAAACAGAAACGAGGGGAAGATCTAGCTGTAGCACAGAAGCCAAGAAATTTGGTGTCAGACGGGGCTCGTTGATAGAGTAGGAGCATTCCGTACTAGTACTACTCCTACTAGTACCAAGTTTGTACTCCTAATACTATATTACTAGTACTACCACTATACAACTAGTAGGTACGTGCACGGCACAACATCGTAGGAACAAAAAACGGGAAGATCTTGTTTTGGGTGATTTATCTTTTTTTCAATCAACGTAGTATGAATAATATGATGTGGGGGGGCACCCATGAAGCTTATGTGGCTTGGTTGCATGGCTACGGAAGGTTAGAGAAAAATAAATAGATAATGTGTTTAGAGTGCACTCCACTAAATAGATATACTTTGGATCCATTGCAACGGACCGGCACATCTATATCTATACCCCCTATATAGTGTGTGAAAAACTTTGAAAGTTGGTCGTTGGATGAAGCCAATCCGACGGTACAAAGATGGCAAATCCGAGTACTACTGGCCGTTGGATATCATCCACCAGATTCTGCCACATGTATAATCTAGAAGACTCCATGGTTGAACTTAATTCATGACTAACTTTTCCACAACTAAGCTTAGGCAAAGTTATTAGTTCTTCAAAATGAGAGCCACAAGTTGGCAAGCCTAAGGGAATCTTGCCACATTTTTGTGTGTATGTCATGTGGGGCCTTAGTGTGGCTTGCCTAAGGTGTGACTTGAACCAAACACTCACCTAAGTTAATCAAACTTGCCTAACCTTACATTCCACCAGATTTTGCCACATGTTAGAATCCAGAAAGCTCCACATGTAGAAGCATAATGCACAAACCACCAGAATCTCATGCATGCAATGCACGTGTACCTTACTAGTACTAGTTGGTAGTAGTAAGAAACAAATTCCAGTTTTGGCACGAGCTCATACTGCGGGAGCACCACAAGGCCTGCCGCAGGAGTTACATTTCCCTCTCGGGGCCCACGGGACCGAACTTCAGTGGCTTAGTGCCCGGCCTATGAGTCAATGGCATGCGGACCTTAAATGCGGCTAGCCCACATGTCATTCTCATGGTGGTGGCGTGGTTCGCGACTCACTCGTTCGAGATGAACCGGCCGGTGGTGGCGTGGCCGTGGCGAGGGTGCCACAGCTGGGCGTCGGGGCGTTACGAGGCGTAGATGGCCACACCGGCGGGTACTACCTGTAGTACATAAGTACTCCAGCTGAGGATTGATGCTCGGGACGAATGTGTCACAGCCGCTGGATGAAAATTCGATGGTGCGGGAGTACGGATCGGAGCATAGCAGCGGAGCAGGCAAACCGCGTCCAATCGGGTGTGTCTGTGGTAGAAAGTTGATGGTCGCCGCAGTTCAGCTGGCCCGCATGTCATGCACACAAAGGCAGAGGAGCGGTGGGGCCGAGAGGGATGAGGGGCACGTCGGGGGGATGAGGATCCCCTGACGCGAACAATCCTACCATTCTGTCACTGACATGTGGGACCCATAAGCGTGGGTCCCACCTGTCAGCGAAGGAAAGGCAGGGCAAGGCAGTGATAGCCACGTCAGAGGATCCATGTCCACGTCGGGGGACGTCGTGCCGTGGGTTGGAGCGGCGTCGTGAGAATCGCGTGTGGGTGTGGCAGTGGTAGAAACAAGAAACGTGATGGTCGCCGTGGTTCAACTTCCATGGACAAGCTGTCATGTCTGCTGACACATGTATATCAAAACTAGAGTGTTTATATTTCAAGCACGTGAACAAGTATTATTCTACTACTTTGGATCCATTGCAACGCACAGGCCAGCACATTGGTAGTAGTAGTGTCCATCTCTATCTCTAGAGGCCTTCCCTCGTTCATCCTTTTCTCTCACAAGATAAACTACTGATACAAATGCATCTTGATGTTCCGTGGAATGCATGAGGATGTTTCCTTGGGGGTCTCTCCAGCGCAGCGTGGCCGTAGTTGCAAGTTGACGCCCCTTGAGATGCCGACGTTGAGGGGCACTCGGATTTCCTCCGATGAGCAGGTAAGATGAGTTTGATCACGTAGTAAATGCATTCTAAAGACTACTTCTGTGTCCATTTCCTAATTCTCCCCCTGCCCACTGTTTCACAGGTTAGGCTCGGTGCGAGTGGAGATTGGCTTGCATATGTACGGGAGGGTACCAACATCAATTTGCACAACATTTACAACGGTGACACCATTCCCGTAGAACCTTTGTCCAACATTGGGATCAGCCATGCAACGGGCCACCGCATGAATTGGTACGATGGAACCACGGTGAGATTGAATAAGATAGCACGAACCTTGCACATGGCGGTCAAAGGCGGACCATGCTGTCTGCGGCCGATTTGTTGCCGTACGAGTAGGAAGACGCCGTGCTCCTTTCTAACCGCATCTTCGCGGTGACAAACCAGGGGACTTATTTTGTATGGGACACATCCTACGATATACTCCCTCTCTCCCAGTTTATTTGTTTTGAATCTTTTCGTTTTATAAGTTTCAAATTCAAATTTAGAGCTCCCCATCACATGTTGAGATTACAATGTCCATTAAATCATTGCGTGCATGTATAGTAAAGAAATAAATCTCGAGTTTGGCACGAGTTCGTGCTGCGGGAGCACCACAAGCACTGTTGCAGGAGTTACATTTCCCTCTCAGGGCCGTCGGGACTGAGCTTCAGCGCCTTACTACACCTACCTTTGAGTCAATAACATGTGGACCCGATAGGTGACTGGTCCACATGTAATGCTCCCATAGGCAGAGGGGCAGTGGGGCCAAGAGGGGTGAGCCGCAGGTCGGGGGACGTGTGGTTTCATGGGTTCGAGCGGCGTCGTGGGAATCGCGGGTGGCTGTGGTAGAAACTTGATGCTCGCCGCATTTTAGGTGGCCCACATGTCATGCACACAAAGGCGGAGGGGCGGTGCGGCAGAGAGGGGTGAGGCGCACGTCGGGGGGCGTGGTGCCGTGGGTTGGAGAGGCGTCGTGGGAATCGTGAGATGAAACGTGATGGTCGCCGTAGTTGAACTTCCATGGACAAGCTGTCATGTCTACGGACACATGCACTGCATACCGATCACTGGAAGGAGTAGCAGAGAAAGCTATATATGTGGATAAATAGTTCCTTATAGTCAAGCGGACCCACGCTACTACTCTGTTCCAAAGACATGCACACCATCGAAATAGTCCATCTATATCAATATACACCGAGAGGGAATAATTTTTTTTACAAGAGAGGAAATAGTTCGTCCATCCATAATGCCCTCCTGCTGGTGCAGCCTTTTCTTCTTCTTCTTCTTCTTCTTCTTCTTCTTCTTGTTCTCATTCTCTGTGGGAGACGGCTTCGCAACAAGCTCTTTGGACCTTGCAGCTATCTCAAAACTCACACGGGCATCGAGGGCAGCATATTTTATCCGCTCGTACGTCAAGGGATAATTCTCCCATCCAGATGACCTTAATGCCACCGTCTCGTCACCCTTCGGAAGATTTGTACCGAGCACAAAATTTGCTACGTCGAATAGGGATGGTGTCTGTTTATCACAATCTTCTACAGGAATTTTGATTCTGGTTTGTAGGTCAGCGATGCTTTTCAAATCAAGGTTGTACGGCTCCAGCTTCTGTTTGTCCCCTTCGATGGCTGCCCCACAGAAGTATACGTCCTCCCTAGACAAGAAATCGTGAAGCTCACCTGGTATGGAGGGCGAGTGTATGATGTGGTACACCAAAACATCATCTTTGAAGCACAGCTGAAGGACGGTGGCGCGCTATATCTTCCCAGGGGCACGCTCCGTGTACTCTGCGTCGAGACCGATGACCCTCGTCTCTACCTTTTCGAGGGAGTTGGATACATTGTTGACCCACTGCCGAACAACCCTTGGGTGGACGGTGACGGTGGCAACTATGCGCATCGAGCCTTCGACGAGGACATGTTGGACACTAAAAACCTGCATCTCGATCTCTTTCGCCATTTGGAACCGCTGGAACGGAGGGCTATGGTTTGGAGAATTAGGATTAGATGGCTAGTCTAACTGAAGTAGTAGATGATTATTTAAAGAGGTTAAAACAATGTGAACACAGTGGGGTTTGGATGCAAATGAAGACGAAGGGGAGGTGAAGAAGCCGAGGAGAATCAGTTCCCGATGGAGAAGTAAATGGGAGAAGTGGCGTGCAGGTAGTTGATTAGACGGCTAGGTAGACTAAACGAAAAGGCTATGCGGGTAGACTGATGAGTCGTACCTGTTCGTGTACGTGCCCATCCTTCCTGATAGGTGGGACCTATGCAAACAGATAAAAAATGTGTCGTGTTTTTTTAGCGCGTGAGTGGGAGACACAACATTCTCTGGTTAAGGAATACTCCCTCCGTTTAGGTGAGTATAAGTCACCTTATGAAAATCAGGTTTTCCCAAAACCTTTAGGCGTGGAGCATTAACTTCCTGCTCGATCCCCTCCCAGCCTCGTTAGCCAGTGTTCTCTTCCTCTGCTGCCACGTTCTACCTTTCCATTTTTCCTCTTCTCAAGTGTGGAACGATCTGCATGCCGTCCTTGATGCACCACAACGACCACTGCATGCATCGCGGCAGGGCGTTGATTGGGCATGCACGAGAATTTGGTTCTGCTCGCAATATGGATGATACCTGAACGATGAAGTGAACGGGCATGCTAGCACGGGAGACCTATTTCCGCTATACAATACTGGAGTACTCATGTTCCTACTAGTAGTAGGAGTAGTACAACTGTGGTACACTTGATGGTCAAAATACTATTCATCCGGTCCTCACAGTGAAGTGACAACACCCTGCGCCTGACACTAGTCCAGGCGGCGTGTTCGGGTTACCAAAGTCAGCCTCACCCTGTGCACTGTGCAGTCTGTCAGCGCCGCTGTACAGTACATTGGCGCCTCGCCTCGTCTCCCTCTCCGCTCCCATAGCACCACTCCATCTCCATCCCCTTCTCCGTCTCCATCTCACTGTGCCCCCGTGTACCGTCGCCTCACTCGCCTCCCCCAGTACCACTATTCCCTCGCTAGCCGCTCCAGCACCGACATCCTTCTCCCCCGTAAATCAAGCCCCCTTCCAAACTCCACCATGGCCGAGCGCGAACCGCGCAGCATCCATATGAGCCGCGATTGGAGCAATCTCCCCAGTGACATCCTCGACCTTTGTTGTTCGTGTATGGATATGTTGAGCGCCCTGCGGCTAGCTGCATGCTCAAGGGACATGCACACGGCCATCGTCGAAGCGAGGCCTAAACTTTTCAAGACACCCTGCTTGCTGCTATCTGGTCTTGCGAGATTGGCTCACCATGATACGGAGGCGTGCATGATGCCCCTCGACATCAATTCGATCTCCATTAGCCGAAACTTCTTTGCAGGTATGTAGTGGGTCGCCGTACATCATTTCCCTCGACATCGATCCGATCACCATCGCCCGAAACTTCTTGGCAGGTATGTACTGGTCGGCATGAACTCCCATTGGATGGCTGCCTTCAGAGAAGACGGTAAAAAGTTGGTGCTCGTGAACTTCCAGACCTCCCATGAGATTATCCTTCCTCCGTTGGATTATATAGAGTATTACCATCGCGGTCCAAGTCATCTAGATTACTACGTCAGTTGGACAGACCTTGTTTTGCAGAAGATTGTAATCTGCCAAGTGCCCACACGACATGCGAATTACGCAGACTTCAAGCTAATTGCCTTGTTCGACCGCGGACTCGCCTATCTTTACGCCGGTGCCTTCTTTAGCTGGAGACAACTTGGCTCGCAGTGGATCATCGTCAAAGCAGATACACACTTCTGTGATGCTATTGAACACAATGGCATCATCTACGCGATCGACAAAGCAGATGGCACCACGTATTGCTGGGACGGCGCGTGTAAGTTGTTTCCGTCTCATGTTAATGATGACGCCATTACATTGTTTGAACTTTTTGTGATGATTGGCATATCCCTGTTTGAGCAGAATTTGAGTAGAACTATGGCAATGTATTAGAGACGCCGTAAATCAGCTATATTTGGAATGAGTTAATTCATGCGATTGTGACCATGTCATTGCAGCCAATTTGTACCCTGAATAATCAAACGGTTAGGAATATATGGATATTATCCTTATTTTACAGTAATCTATATACTACTACTAAATATGAGTGTGTATCAATGGCCATGTTAGTTTCCTCATTTTCATGATGTAGAAACATGCACCACACTGTTGGTTTCATCTAACCATACATTAGGGAAGTAAATGTGCATATGGAGAACTCTATATTTGGAAGTAGTAAAATCCTGCAATACTTACCATGTGTACATACCTATATTCGCCCTTCAGCAATCAATGGCTAGAATAATATCCTCACAAAAAAAATTCCCACAGAACACGAGTATATAACAATGCATGGTATGTTAGTTACCTTGAAGAATTTGTTTGTGAGGACAGAACATGATTACTCCCTCCGTTCCCAAATATTTGTCTTTCTAGAGATTTTAACAAGTGACTACATATGGAGCAAAATGAGTGAATCTACACTCTAAAATATGTCTACATACATCCGTATGTTGTGTCTATTTGAAATGCCTAGAAAGACAAATATTTGGGAACGGAGGGAGTACATAACATGCATGACATGGTAGTTTCCTGTGAAGAATCGATTGCGAGATAACATGAGTATAACCATGCATGGCACTTCTATATTTTCGAACCCAGTATACATTTCCCTGTATTTTCCTCCCAGTTCCAACAGGAAAATATCAATGATGTTTCTTGCATTATCCTACTCATACTCTGAACAATGCTGATCTTACATTAACAATGCATGTCCTTTTTGATATGATGCAGTGTCCCTACAGTTACTGCCCTTTGTAATCACACCACCTTTGCCAAAAACAGGGAAGCACAACTGGTTCCTCGCTCGATCAGACAACGGCAAAAGACTGATGATCATTCGGACACATGAGCCGGAAAAGTTATATTGCAAAAACCCCACTGTATACAAGCACCATGTAATACGTGAGTATCTGGACAGTGGCTGTTACGTCTATGAGCAGGATACCAGCTTGTTGGGGCCTTTAGGATTTTTTAGTTGGAGGCGGGTAAACAGCCTTGGTTCACACTCTCTGTTTCTCGGACTCAGTTATCCGATTAACCAGGAGATCACCGTTGGCAAGGACCTTGATGGCAGAGAGGCTCTGTTTGCTATGGAAAACTGTGTCTACACGGCGAGCCCTAGGAGTTCGGGAGCAAACTCCCCTGATTGTCAACGATACAGCCTGCAGCCAAAAGAAGGTGAGAATGACAAAGGCATCCGGATTAACTTTGATCCTTGGATGTCTCAATTACGACAGGCAGTGATGTGGTTCAAGCCTTCAGGTTGATAGGTAATTGGGCTGTTGCATCGAAAGGGTGGAGTACTGGTGTCTCCGGATCACTGGTCGCTGAAGCGGGGCTGCAAATTATGATGGTGTTGGATCATCTCTTCGAATGACTTTGTTGTCTTTGCTGCTGGTTCTGGATGGGTAGTTATTTCTTTTGTTATGCATATTCCTTGCCATTTGGTCATCCTCGTCTATGTCACTCTTACTATGTAATAGTTGCTTCTGTTTAGAATGTCATTCTCGTCTGGATCACGAGAGTCTGAGCGCTGCAGATGGGTGCGTTTTGGTGGTGTAGCAAGACTTCTTATGAACTATCATGTCTTGTTGTTTATGTCAGTAGTAGTCACTAGTCAGTGTTTGAATGTTGTATATATCGTTGTTTCGAACTGTTTATTGTCTCGAACTACTGGTGGGCTAAATGAGGGCATCACCATTCTCCAGTGTTCAGAGTATATCTCCTTTTTTTCAAGTTATATAATTTGAGCTCAGTGTCTTTTCGATGATGTACACTTGTTTGGGCCAGTGAGGTGTCGTTGAATATGGGCCGAGTAGTAACGCAATGCCAAACAGGTCAATTATGACTCTCAGGCCGGGCTCTCAAAAGATCCTGAAAAAAGGTCGGGCTCTCCAAAAAAGAAAGAATAAGGACTCTTAGGCCGACATGTGGGCGCCACCGGTGTTTTCGTGCGCTTGCGCGCCGAGAGCATATTGGCGCGTGCTCGAAATTCATGCTACCTTTTCATCCCCAGTCTCCCGCCCCTCCCCCACCTCTGGAATCTTGATTCCTACTCCAGTTCCCCCTAATCCCCCTCCTGTACTCCTTGTACTCAAGCGCACTATCATGTCGCCGGTCAACGCGGATCTCTGAGCCGGAGATCCTGAGGTCCGTCCTGCCTTCGGTCGCTGCGTGCTGTCGCTCAACAGTGGCATGGCGGCGCTTGACGACCAGTTTGCCGGCAAAGTGCTGATGGTAACCATCAACGGCGACCGGCCTCCCGTCTCGCTGGATGACCTTGTCAAAGCTCTTGGCATTGCGCACGGCATCCAAATAAGTGACTTGCTCGTCGAAGTCTGTCCGCCACCGGCTGATTTCTTCGTCAGGTTCCGGACAACTTTCGACTGTAGTCGTGTGTTCGAATCTTCCCGGCATTTGTTCTGCGATGGCGCGCTGGTGAGCTTTGATCGGTGGCACCCAGGATGGGGCTCGGTGCCCTCTGAGCTTGAGTTTTTAACAAAGCTTACCTTCCACGGCATGCCTCGGCGTGCTTGGAATAGCGAGTCCATGAACGAGCTTATCAACGACCTTGGAGGTGAGCTCGTAAGTATGTTTGTTCCTCCAGACAGCTGGGCTCTGACGGTTATGGCATGGATGAAGAAGCCGTCCACCATACCGAAGGTGATTGGTGTTGAGATACCGGTGCAGGAACCGGGGTTGTACTATTCGTCGCCACCAAGGCCGCCGCAGACCACGTTAGGGATGTACCTGTATGGAGTGTTCGTGCATGTCGAAGAAGTGGTCAATCATCCAATCGAAGTCCTGCCGCCGCGCTGGTGCCAGGGTCCGTCGACGACGTCCATTACAGGAGTCAACGTCAGACTTTCCCCGTGTTGCTCGGAACGATGGATGGCACGGGGCCTACTCCATCGCGCGGCGGAGGCAACTACTTCTTTGGGAGAAGAGGCAGGGCTGGCTGCCTGGATGTGCTCTAATTTGAGGTAACAACTGAATCTTGTCAGATACTAGTTAAATCCGAGCTATGGGTGTGAAGCACTGATATGCCAGTACATTTGCTTGTGACCTGTTCTAATTTTGTACCTGAACTTTTTTTAGAAAGGGTTGTACGTCAACTTAATGTGCTAGCAGAACTTATTGTGTTGTCTGTCTGTTTTCTTTGCACAACATTCAAGACATTTCCCCGTCATTGATAAAGACGATGAACCGTTATGTACGACTTTGTTGGTTTCCACATAGCCCTTCCCGTAGCGATCCACTGCTTCCATCCTGATTATGCCGCCTGCGTGAAATTTTTGTATGCAAGTTCAGTGTGCTATGATGTTCTATATGATTGTGTCAACTATATAAGTTTTTACTGAGCATCAGCAATGCATATGGCTGAAAGATGTATTTACGAGCATCGATCGATGGGTCTATCTCTCTATCTCTCTCTCTCACACACACACACACACGCACACATACGCGCACACGCAGACCCGTTGAATTATTTATTTGCTCGTGACAGCTTTTAATTAGGTTCCACTGTAATCTAACTTTTTTCTTAAGTTATTAATTGAGCTCAGTGACTTCAAAAAGTTGTACAGAAGCCTTGTTTGGGCCTTTCCGGCGTCGCTGAATGTGGGCTGAGTAACCATGTTAGGTTGTACTGTACTACACAGGTCTTTTTTTCAATATCAGCAATGCAACTGGGCCGACAGTTGTACACAATATCCGGGTCAACTTGTTATTCTCCGCCCCGCTGTGCTGCAAACTTTCCTAGGAGGTATGCATTAGGCTTAACAAGAAAATGGACTTTAAGAAATAATAAATGGGATGTAATTATAATAACTGGACAGTTACTATGCACCAAACACGTAATTAGTTTGAAAAATATATTATTTTTGGAATTTGAAAATTTAAATTTCATTACTTGTTGCGCGCGCAATATTTCGTTGGATTTTAACATAATACAACTTTATTTTGAAATTATATTTAACCTGACTAGAAATTTCGGATAAAAATATTTTGGATCCCATCAAAATGTGGGAATTTTTTTTTGAATTCTTTTTTGAGCGGATGTTTGAAATTATTAATCGTTGTCCTAGCTAGAAGTTGGGATGTACTTTTAACAAACTGTAAATGAGCTGTAGTAAATTCCATTAGAATTAAAAAATGGGCTGTACATTCTTACAAATCGCAAATGGGCTATATGTTCTCTGCCAAATCCGAGCTGTGGGCCTACTAAGTTGACGCATACCAAGGGCTTTGTCAACTTAGTCAATATAAACGATTCTAGCTGCAGTGATCGTACGATGTCCATCCAACGGCCGTAGTGCTTCTTCAACCTCTGGTCTTCTTGCTCCAGCCGCCCAAAGCAACGCCGGTCGTGTCGCGTGCTCCTGCCTCCTGTGGCCGGCTGTGATGCCGCGGAGGCCTCACCGCCCCGTACTACTCCCACCGCTGGCCAGGCCATCCCTCTACTCACCCACACCCCCTGTTATTCTGCGGCGACGGCAGCCTCACACCGCAGCCGAACCAGTGAACTCTCGTACTCCTCTCCGCACGGGCTTCCACTGCTGCGTCTTCCCCGGCTCCGCGTCGTCCCCTTCCTAGGCCTCGCCGTCGTCCAGACCACCGCCCTGGTGCTCTCGGCGCGGCGTGGTCAATGTGGTCAACGACCGACTTCCATCGGAAGAGTACTGTACGTGGAGAGGCTGATAGCTGGGTCCAGGCGGCCGCAAGGAAGTGCCTCCTTATTACGCGCAAAATAATTATTCCTCCACCTGACAGCAGGGACCCACCGGACGGGCCACCTTCTTTCACGAAAAAAACGTTTCCCCCCTGACTGCTGGGACCAATTGGACGGGCCAGCGTATTTCGCAAAAAAAACGTCCCCCCGCTGTCAGCTCGGACCCACCGGAAGTGCCTCCTTATTACGCACAAAAAAATGAATACTCCCCCTGCTAGCTGGGACCCACCATGGTGGGAGGCTGACTTGTGGGCCTACTAAGTTGACTGGGACGGGGGCCTTTGTCAACTTTAGTCAATATGAACGATTCTAGCTCCAGTGACCGTACGATGTCCATCCAACGGCCGTAGTGCTTCTTAAACCTCTGGTCTTCTTGCTCCAGCCGCCCAAAGCAGCGCCGGTCGTGCTGCATGCTCCTGCCTCCCGTGGCCGGCTGTGCTGCCGCGGAGGCCTCACCGCCCCCTACTATTCCCACCGCTGGCCAGGCCCTGCGGCGATGGCAGCCTCACACCGCAGCCGAACCAGTGAACCCTCGTACTCCTCTCCGCGCGGGCTTCCACTGCCGCGTCTTCCCCGGCTCCCCATCGTCCCCTTCCTAGGTCTCGCCGTCGTCCACCGCCCTGGTGCTCTCAGCGCGGCGTGGTCAACGTGGTCAAGGAACGACTTCCATCGGACGTGGACTGTACGTGGAGAGGCTGACAGCTGGGTCCACAGCCGCAGCAAGGAAGTGCCTCCTTATTACGCGAAAAATAATGATTCCTTCACCTGACAGCTGGGACCCACCGGACGGGCCACTGTATTTCGCGAAAAAAACGTTTCCCCCTGACTGCTGGGACCCACCAGCTACATCTTCGCACGCAAGGAAGTGCGTCCGGGCAAAAAAATGATTCGCCCCTGACTGCTGGGACCCACCAGCTACATCTTCGCAGGCAAGGAAGTGCCTGACAGTCGGGACCCACCTGGTCGAAGCGTACGTAGCGTTGTCATTCTGGTCGCGAACGTGTACGTACATATATACTGGTGGATGTAGAGGCGCGCACGTGTCGTAGTAGAGGTGCGTACGTGTCGTAGTAGAGGCGCGCACGTAGCATGTACACGTACGTACAGCAGCCAGGGTGCAAGAAAGAAAATACGGCCACGTATGTGTACATACGGGCGGGGTCTCGAACGCCTACTCGCGCATACGTATGGCCAGGGCTCGTGTACATGCCTAGGTCGGAACGGAGAAACAGCGTCGCCGTCGTGTTCATGGGGAGGCAACGGAATGCGTCGTGTTCATCGGGAGGCAACAGAACGCGTGGGAGCCAACTGGCTGGGTCGGAACGGAATGTGTGGTCGTGTTCATCGGGAGGGCTTGGACGGAACAGGCGATGGAAACGACGCCTGGCGTACCGCACAACGGAGGAAACGGACCTCCTACGTTCGGAACGGGGTCCTGTTGATCAGGAGGGGTCTGGCGTACCGCAAAATGGAGGAAACGGACCTCCTACGGTCGAAACAGGGGTCCTGTTGATCGGGAGGGGTGTGGCGTACCGCAAAACGGACGAAACGGACCTCCTACGGTCGAAACGGGGGTCCTGTTGATCGGGAGGGGTGTGGCGTACCGCAAAACGGACGAAACGGACCTCCTACGGTCGAAACGGGGGTCCTGTTCATCGGGAGGGGTGTGGCGTACCGCAAAACGGGACTCCACGGGATACTGTTCATCTCCACCGTCGACCTCCTCCAGCCTCCACGGGCT
>NC_057808.1:473217179-473226652 GCF_018294505.1 Triticum aestivum
CCAGAGGCAGCATCAATCGGCTTCAGTTAGCTGCAGTAGCGAAGGAATCGCTCAATCGGGTTCAGTTAACAGCCATCGATCGATCGCTCGGGTTCAGTAATGCGTAGCCTGCAGTGCAATCGCTCGGGTTCAGTTAGAGCCCAACGCCTCGCTCGGGTTCAGTTAGAGCCAACGCCTCGCACACTTGCGTGTACGTGTACGAGAGAAACGCGCATCGCTCGGCCCCCGACCTCCCACCGTAACCGGGAACTCCCCGAAATTTTCCTCGCCCTCGCTTCTACCACGGTTTTTTCCGTCATGGACGGCCCAAAGAATGTCATGCAGCTGCGTCTCCGGCCCGCCCAGGACGAAAAGCCCATTTTCTGTCATGATTTTTTGTCATAGAAGTAGGAGCCCACCACATCTATGATGATACCGGGTTTTGTCACAATTATCGTCATAGAAGTGTCATATGTATGACAGAAAAAAAATTCGTTTGTCCCAAAATGTCACGGATGTGTCTTTTTTACTAGTGGTTAAAGCCCTATAGTCCGATTGCCTAGTTCGCCGCATTGACACCTCCTTCACGGACCAAGACGTTGGGTCAAGAGTGATCAAGTGCTTTTCCGAACACCCCCGTATTATATGCGAGGGGGCTGAAGCCGACGACTGGCAAACTTTCAGATTATACCAAAAAATGGCCGCACAGGAGGAACCAAAACTTTCCGGCAAAAGTATAAAAAGAATAGCCTTAATATATCATAAATATTGTTTTTACAATTTTGATACAATCACTCAAACATCATATCCTTCGAGCACTGACCCTCTATCAAGCGGGCACCCTCCAGGACATCTTCAAAATAATGCTCTGGTGCGGGATGGTCCTTCCCCACGGGTGGACTTTTCGTGCAATATCGGTGGCCTTCATCGTTGCCCAGTACGTCTTGACGCGGGCAAAGGCCATCCGTGCACCTTCAATGCACGTTGACCGCTTAACAGCGTCGATACGCGGCACCGCATCAACAAGTCGCTCCACCAAACCGAAATAACTATTCGGAATTGGCTCAGTTGGCCACAGCCGGACCACGACGTCCTTCATGGCAGAACCGGATATCTTGTGGAGCTCGACCCACGGGCCATATGTTCGTTCAGCAACAGCGGGCGCTTTGGCATGCCGAATTGTGACCAGAAAAGCTTCTCCGTTGCATACCCTTCATGCGCTTGGTAAAATTGCGCCGCATCGGAGGCACTCTTCGGCAAGTCCAAGAACGCGTCTGGAGAGCTCCACATTTGATTAAGCGGGGCATACTTCGGATCGCCGAATTTAGTCTGTAATAAGAAAGGCTTACCGGCTGCTATCTCCCCAGATTGTCGGATCTCCTCCCAGGCCGCCCTAGACTCGGATCGCGCATCTCTCGCCTCTTGTAAGGCCTTGCCAAGATTGGCCGCTTTGGCTTTGTTATCCCCCTCGAGGAATTCGCACCGAACCGTGGCTTCCTTTAGCTCGCGCGCCATAGTAGACATTCTCTCCTCGCACTGGCGCCGAGCAGCCTGCTCGGCTTTTAACTCATCAGTTGCCTTCTTGGCAGCCACATTACTCATCTCGGCTTGCTCCTTGGCTCGGGCAAGTTCAGCACTATCTGCAGTTACGCATGTCTCAGTATATAATTCTAGCTTCATGCTCATGTTATTATACATACACACACTGACCGTCCCAACATACCTTGCACCTCGTCAAGCCGCATATTAATAAGCGTGATGTCGTCATCCGCCACCTCAAGTTTTTGCTTCAGACATGCAACCTCTGTAGCGTGGGCAGTCGTCATGGAAGTAACAGCCTGTGTTTCAATTCATTAGATTATTTCCTGGACATATCTTTTTCGATCCTCTGATTGCCTCCCTTTGGACGCCAACCACAGTCTCAGGGGCTACTATCTATACACAGGTACATTTTGCGTGTAGAGCACAATCGAAAATATAACATTACGTACATCGAAGCCTCTTAGCAGGCTCATGAAAGCTTCATTCAATCCGCTTTTCGCGGACAGAATCCTCTCAACTACCGTACCCATCAAGGTACGATGTTCCTCTGAGACGGACGAATATCGCAACATGTCCATCAATGTATCTGGCGCCTCCGGATTCCTGGAAACAGCTGTGGGAGTACGGACTCCCTTTGAAAGGATATGCTTGCTCGACCCTAGAGTCGTCTCTGGCTTTAAACCGGATAATCCGGGGCATTTATTGTTGACCCCCGTAAGGATTGCACATCCCGGACCCTGGGCGGCCGAGGTTTCACCTTTGGGCGTTGTCTTCGTTATCCTCTGTTGATCGGGGTAGATCCTCCGGGACGACACCTCGAAGTCGTCAGCCCTATTGGGCGAGGAAGCTTGTGGAGGCGTCTCGCTTTCCATCATCTCCGGAAGAAGATCCCCCGAGGAAGAGGATTGTTGAGGAAGACTATGTGCCGGGCTGCAAAAACATAT
The DNA here is from genome assembly GCF_018294505.1 of Triticum aestivum. NCBI lineage: Eukaryota > Viridiplantae > Streptophyta > Magnoliopsida > Poales > Poaceae > Triticum > Triticum aestivum. The sequence goes on from NC_057808.1 coordinate 473,219,645, forward strand.
ATTCTAGATGTTACCCTTGTAACAGGAAAAGGAACGGGATATGTTTAAAACACCTTTGTTCACTTACAATTCGGCTAAAGGCTTGTCCTTACGGAGGAACTGTGCGACAACGTCACCTTCCGAGCCCGCACCGCCTGACAGGGGCGTCTTACCTCACTTAGGGGCCTTCACCTCCCAAACTTCGGAGGCGGCCCTTTTCTTACCATGGGGAGAAAGGGTGTCAGCCTCTCCTTCTCTTTTGTCTTCGGAAGAGGGAGCCTTAATCTCCCCGGACACGGTGTTTGGTGTACCTTCGGAATGGAGGCTGCCTTTGGCCTTCCGGCTCTCCTCATTGTCCTCTTTCACCGGCACCTGGTATGGCGCCGGGGCCAGCATCCTTGTTAGCATAGGACTAGCTGAGTCTTCGGGAAGAGGGGCCGAACACCTAATTCGCTCCGCCTTCTTTATCCAACCCTGGAAGAAGATGGTTTCTCAGTATCTTATCACGGGATATTTAATTAAGCTGTGTTCAGGAGTCAAGTGCTTATCGAGGTATCCGAATGGTTGCAGTCGAGGCCGATGTCCTCGGTGGTGTCCGGCCAGTGTTTTCGTGTCCCGGAAAATAACTTCCACATTCCTTTGTGCGTCGCACCGAAGAAGTGCTGAAGGGTTCGTGGTCCTTCTGGATTGAACTCCCACATACGGAGGGGTCGTCGCTGGCACGGGAGGACCCAGCGGACTAACATTACTTGAATCACGTTGATGAGTTCGGTGTTCTTCTCAAGGAGACTCCGGATGCGGCTCTGTAGAGTCTGCACTTCGCCGACTGATCCCCAGTCCAACCCCTTATTGATCCATGATGCAAGCTGAATTGGAGGGCCAGATCAGAACGCAGGTGTAGCTGCCCACTTGGTACCACGGGGTTCAGTGATGTAAAACCACTCCCGCTGCCATAAGTCGGAAGATTCTGCGAAGGATCCTTTTAGCCAGGAAGCGTTGATGAGTTTGCTCATTGTAGCACAACCGCACTCCGCTTGTCTCCCATCAACTACCTTTGGCTTCACATTAAAGGTCTTGAGCCACAAGCTGAAGTGTGGGGGAATGCGGAGGAAGGCCTCGCACGTGATAATGAACGCCGAGACGTGAAGAAAAGAGTCCGGAGCTAGATCATGAAAATCTAGCCCGTAATAGAACATGAGCCCTCGAACAAAGGGGTGGAGGGCGAAACCTAGCCCTCGGAGGAAGTGGGAGATGAATACGACCCTCTCGCTGGATCTGGGAGTAGGAGTAACCTGCCCTTGAGCAGGAAGCCTGTGGGAGATTTCCGCGGTCAGGTATCTTGCCGCCCGGAGCTTCGCGATATCCTCCTCTATGACAGAGGAGGCCACCCACCGACCTTGAGGGTTGGGTCCGGACATGACTGGGAAGCTCGAAGCAATTAAATTGAACCTTGGGTGCTGGAGCTCGACGTTGGAGAGGTTGGGGAAAGGGTTGGCGTGAAGAAGCAAGACGGGTCTTAGTCCCTTTATAAAGGCAATGAATATCGAACGCCTCCTCCTAAGCCTTAAAACCTGTCTATTCTTAAGGAATCATGCCAACAGGACGGTTGGGATACCCACGCCCGTGTTGATGAGGATCCTGCAATAAGGGGGCACGATCCCTGCTTCGACAAGACGTGCCAATGAAACCGCGTCTCGGAGCATGGAGCGACAGGCTAAAACGGTTCGATATAATAACCGGGTGGTGACGTGATGTCATGCTACAAAAAAGTTGTCAGCGGATTGGACTCGTGAAATATTATACTCTCTGCGGTGGTGTGTGGTACTTGTTTTGCAGAGCCGGACACGTTCGTTGTGTTCGCAGGCTGTGTTGGAGTATTCGGAGAAGGAACCCGCCTTGCAATGCCGAAGACAATCTGCGCGCCGGACACCTCGCCATTGAAACCTGGTTCAGGGGCTACTGAGGGAGTCCTGGATTAAGGGGTCCTCGGGCGTCCGGACTATGATACGTAGGCCGGACTGATGGGCTGTGAAGATACAAGACCGAAGACTCTCTCCCGTGTCCGGATGGGACTCTCCTTGGCGTGGAAGTCAAGCTTGGTGTCCTGATATGAAGATTCCTTTCTCTGCAACCGACTTTGTACAACCCCAGTCCCCTCCGGTGTCTATATAAACCGGAGGGCTTAGTCCGTAGAGGCGACCATAATCATAGTCATACAGGCTAGACTTTTATGGTTTTAGCCATTACGATCTCGAGGTAGATCAACTCTTGTAATACTTATATTCATCAAGATCAATCAAGCAGGAAGTAGGGTATTACCTCCATAGAGAGGGCCCAAACCTGGGTAAACATCATGTCCCCCGTCTCCTGTTACCATCGACCTTAGACGCACAGTTCGGGACCCCCTACCCGAGATCCGCCGGTTTTGACACCGACAGGGGGCTGCACAAGCCAGACCACGAGCACCCCTGCAACCGGCCGCGGCCCACGCCCAACCCAAACACCAGTGGCAGGCAGGGCCACCGGGGGGAGGGAGGGGAGGGTTGCGTGGATGGGCGCCCATGGCCGCTACCAGGCACGCCGCATCCCCCGCCGGACTGGCAGGAGTGATGGCAGCCGCTGGTGGGGGGGCACCCGAAACGAACAGGGAATGACCACAGGGCCATCCCAGAACCGCGCCGGGGGGTCGGGGTGGCGGAGGAGTAGGACCGGAGCGTGGCCAGGGCACGTCGCAGCCCCGCCGGAGCCAACCGCCGTGGAGGGGGCGGGGATCAAGGCGCAGAGGGGTCGGGGCGTGCTGCGAGGCGGGGTGGAGGAGTGCGCGGGAGGCCAGATCCGCTCCGCCGCCACCTTCCTAGGGCTCGGCGCGGCTTCGCCGGCTGGCCCTCCGGCGGTGGCGATGCGGGGAAGGGCGGCGAGGGAGGTCCTAGCGGCGGCGGCGGCTAGGGTTCCCCCGTGTCGCCAGAGGAGGCGACGGAGGGGGTGGGAAGGGGGGGGGATTGTGTTAATTATTGTCATTGTCATTTTTCTTAAAGCAATTATAAGCTCCCTCAACTTGCAATTTTAGTAATTCCTGCTTCCGCCACTGACGCCATGTTACGTCGAGAACAATATATTGAATGTAAGCTATCTTTGTAGCGGCTAAGTTTGTGAATTATGGTTATGTCGAAACCTTTTGGCAAGGGATAGTTTGAGACCAACTGTATATATATTCATCAAAAGCTTACATTTCTCTGTTAAAAATACTATAAAAAGCTCACATTTTCTGTATATTTTCTTTATATAAAAAGGCTCACAGAGGAGCGCGGCGACTATGTATGTGCTAGTGGTATAACACCTCTCGCCTGTTCGGCCCAAATCCACTTCTCACACACACACACACACACAAATCTCTTGCAAGCAAACCCCCACAATTCCCAGCCGAGAACGCGCGGCTGGGAAAGAGAGGGTCGTCGGGAGGAGCAGAAGAGGCCGCGATTTGGGGGGCGAGGACGGATCGATGTCGGTGACGGGGACATCCGTGGCGGCGGCGGCCACCATGCTGGCCGCGGCGGCCGCCATCTTCATCACCTTCGTCGTCTGCTTCTACCTCTTCCTCTGCGCCAAGCGCTACCGGGGCGCCGCGCCCGCAATCGGCGGCGGCGGCGGCGCGGGAGCGGACGGCAGGGGCCGGGGGCCGCGGTTCGTCTTCGGGGGCCCCTGCCACGGGCGGGGCCTGGACGAGACGGCCATCGTGGCGCTGCCGCGGAGGGAGGTCGCCCAGGGGGACCCCGCGGCCGACTGCGCCGTCTGCATCACGGAGCTCGCCGCCGGGGACGCCGCGCGCCTGCTGCCGCGGTGCGGCCACTCGTTCCACGTGGAGTGCGTCGACATGTGGCTCCGCTCGCACTCCACCTGCCCGCTCTGCCGGTGCGCGGTCGCCGACGAGGCGCCGACCGTGCAGCCCCCCGAGGCCGATCCGGAGTCGCCCATCTTCCCCACCAACGTGCTCTTCTTCGGCTCCCAGGACACCGTGGCAACCGGCGGCACGCCGCGGCAGCCGGTGGGACCGCAGGCACCTCAGCCCTCCCAGGGCCCGATCGCCGGCGTCGCGGCCGTGGTCGAGGCGGCGAGAGTAGCGGCCCTCCGGCGGCTGCTCGGCTGCGGCGGCGCGACGCCCCCGCCACCACCGCCGCCGCAGCCAGGCCACGACCTGGAGATGGGCCCCGCCCAGGCCGACGGCGAGAGCAGCACGCCGCGGCCGGCGAAACCGCAGCCAGGTTCTTGATTTGATGCCTCCGCCCGCCGCCCTTTCCCCTCCGCATCTCCTTGAGCCATTTTGAGGCACCAAAAAGGAAGCAAATTGTACATATTCCCTACAGTGTATGATAGTACGATTGAGGAACTGTATAATCCTGTGAACAAGATCTATGGACTGGATACATCTCGGCGATTTGGTGCCGCCAAATCCATGAGATCTGTGCTGTGCGGCACCGAGAAGAAGCACTGTTACTGTTAGTTTTGCAGATGATACTTACATTTTACCACGCAGTAACACCATCAGTAGCGCTTTCTGAATGATGGATGGCTGTCCATGTCGAGCAGTGCTCGAGTGTACTGTGGAGGCACATGCGCTCATATGGGACACGTAGGCAGATGTTGACTAGAGAAGCAACTGGATCATGACGACAGCAACAGCAACAAATATCCGAGTACACCGTATTTCGTATTTTGTTTTGTTGAGCTGGAGTACACCGTACTTGGCCTCGCTTCCCGGCTACTCCGTCTCAGCAACAGGCCAAGCGACACCGACTCATTTGAAAATTGAACTGGCCTAATTTTTTCGCCCCAGTCAAATCATAAAAAGAATAGGCCACATACAGAACAGTTGCCTGGTTTTATTTTTTGCAACCAGCCATTTTTTCAGCTCTTCCTCCGCCTCCTTGATTGTCCTCAAACTTAACCCAAGTCCGTGCTTTCCTGCTTCAAGTCCCGTTTCAGAGTGTATTTCGATCATAGAGGAAATGGGCACAGACTCTGCTGCTTTATTTAGCTTGAGGAGGTTCCTGCGTTCTCTCTCTATCGGGTCCGTCCCAAACAAGGGGAATTTAACCGCCTTGCATCCTGGCTTGCACACACCCCGGGTCCATAGCTAATCAAGTCATCGTTATCCGTCCTATCTAGAGGATTTCAAAGACATTACGGAATTAAGATGTATCGGGTTTAGCCAAAGCATAGCTCACGACCCCACTACTCGGCAAATTTGGTTTGTTATTGCTACCGCACATAATTTCAAAAGTCATAGTGATATTAGTGAAGAATGTCTTCAGCAGAGCTCTCGGAGCGAATCGGCCAATCTTAAAAACTATTTCCAACCATATCCTAAAACTATTTTCGAAGGGTCTGTTTAGGGCACATCGTTATTGCACATCTAAGTGACTCAATCAAACTAGAAAGAAGATAAAAGAAAATGCCTACATGAATCTTATCGTAAAATCAATGACATATGACTTAAATGTGCAATAATACTTAGATGTGCTTTAGTAAAACTGATTTTAGGATACCTAAGAAATACCAAACGTCTTATATTAAGGGACAAATGAGTAGCAAATCCATAAAAAAATTAGAATGTTGTTCATAAGGCGAGACATTTTTTCCGGCCTTGTTGGAAACTAAACCGTCTTATGTATACCTAGGAACTTTCGGCGACCAAAAGACCCCAAATTTTCTACCAGGGGAAAGACGACACTTTCCAACAAAAAGAGGAAGAAAAGATGATTCCAACATATTCAAAGCTAGTGCTCTGGTCATCTTCTCCTCCCATCAACAAAATAAGGGTTAGTGCTATGGTGGGCAACGACCGAATACGATTATAGCAGGTAGTGTACCATGATTAGCCAGAGCACGAACCCCCCCAAAAAAATGTGGTGGGTGGCCAAACAGCGGACCCAGAGGGAGGGGAGGGGCTGCTGGTCTGGTCTGGTCTCCCGCGCTACGGATAGGCATGGGCGTGCGTGTCGTCCTCATCGCCATGATCGCAACGCTACAAAGACATCATCGTCCAGCATGATACTGGTGCTAATCAAATGCCCATGGCCTACGCAGCAGCAAATGGGCATCACCATCCGTTGACAGTTCGAGCCCCCTCTCCTCTCCTCTTCTTTGGATAATTGGATTACTGTTTCCCTGCTGCCTGGCTGCTTCGGTCTCATCCAGCGGCGAAATGATTCCTGCTTTCTTTCTTCTGATTTCTTTTTCTCCCTCTCTCTCTCTCTCGCCTTCAATCCTCTACAGGATTCGACAGCCTGTGCGAGGTGTGGTTTTGTAGCGGCGACTGACTGAGGTGCCATCTTATCTTGGTTGTATTTTTCTTTTCTCAGCTGACGCGCTTAGTCAAGCATGTCTCTTTCTTTAATTTGTTCACTCATCCGAGGAAATATCCGCAAAATGGTGCTCTTTTAATCAAATGATATTTTATTAAAGCTGCTGCCTTATCTTGTCTTAGCTGTATTTTCTTTTCTTAACTGATGACGTGCTTAGGTCAAGCATGTCTCTTTCATTTGTTCATCGTAGGAAATATTCAGTGTCACCGTGTTAGAGCATCTCCGACAGCCGCGCTAAACAAGCGCCGCGCCGTAAATTTTGCCATTTTAGCGCGCGCGCAACTGGTAGACAAGCTTCAGCGGGCACGCAATAACCGCACGCGCGGCATATGGAGTTGGGCGCGCGGTCCGAATCGCCAACTCGCGCTGTGTATTTGGGACGCCCGCTTCCACGCGCGTCACACACGAGCGCTCGCGCCGCACTCTCTCCTCCCCGCACCTTCGCCCCGCGCGCGCCGGCGCCGGCGAACTTGACCCGGTGAACGCACGCGCCGGCACCCCGCTCACCCCATCCTACAGCCGCGACCCCTCCACCGCCGCAACCCTAGCGCGGGGAGCGTTGGCCTCGCCACCGCCGGAGCTCCTTCGAGCATCGGCCTCGTGCGCGGCCTCTTCATGCCGCCGCGGATGACCTCGGCGGCGGGTGGCGTCGCGCCGGCGCCGCCCC